>NC_041223.1:80723222-80724868 GCF_002837175.3 Physeter macrocephalus
CGTATATTCAAGAATCCTTGCATCCCTGGGATAAATCCCACTTGATCATGGTGTATGATCCTTTTAATGTGTTGTTGGATTCTGTTTGCTTGTATTTGGTTGAGGATTTTTGCATGTGTATTCATGAGTGATATTGGTCTGTAATTTGTGATTGGTCTGTTCATATTTTCTATTTCTTCTGGGTTCAGTCTTGGAAGGTTATACCTTTCTAAGAACTTGTTCCTTCTGCTAACTTTGGGTTTTGTTTGTTCTTCTTTCTCTGGTTCCTTTAGGTGTAAGGTTAGAATGTTGATTTGAGATTTTTCTTGTTTCTTGAGGTAGGCTTGTACTGCTGTAAACTTCCCTCTTAGAACTGCTTTTGCTGCATCCCGTAGGTTTTAGATCGTCGTGTTTTCATTGTCGTTTGTCTCTAGGTGTCTTTTGATTTCCTCTTTGATTTCTTCAGTGATCTGTTGGTATTTAGTAACGTACTGTTTAGCCTCCATGTGTTTGTGTTTTTTACATTTTTTTCCCTGTAATTGATTTTTAACCTCATAGCGTTGTGGGCAGAAAAGATGCTTGATATGATTTCAGTTTTCTTAAATTTACTATGGCTTGATTTGTGACCCAAGATGTGATCTATCCTGGAGAAAGTTCTGTGCTCACCTGAGAAGAAAGTGTAATCTGCTGTTTTTGGATGGAATGTCCAATAAATATCAGTTAAATCTATCTGGCCTGTTGTGTCATTTAAAGCTTTTGTTTCCTTATTTATTTCCATTTTGGATGATCTGTCCATTGATGCAAGTCCTCTCCCTCATTTTCTTGATGAGTCTGGTTAATGGTTTATCAATTTTGTTTGTCTTGTCAAAGAACCAGGTTTTAGTTTTATTGATCATTGCTACTGTTTTCTTTGTTTTTATTTCATTTATTTCTGCTCTGATCTTTATGATTTCTTTCCTTCTGCTAACTTTGGGTTTTGTTTGTTCTTCTTTCTCTGGTTCCTTTAGGTGTAAGGTTAGAATGTTGATTTGAGATTTTTCTTGTTTCTTGAGGTAGGCTTGTACTGCTGTAAACTTCCCTCTTAGAACTGCTTTTGCTGCATCCCGTAGGTTTTAGATCGTCGTGTTTTCATTGTCGTTTGTCTCTAGGTGTCTTTTGATTTCCTCTTTGATTTCTTCAGTGATCTGTTGGTATTTAGTAACGTACTGTTTAGCCTCCATGTGTTTGTGTTTTTTACATTTTTTTCCCTGTAATTGATTTTTAACCTCATAGCGTTGTGGGCAGAAAAGATGCTTGATATGATTTCAGTTTTCTTAAATTTACTATGGCTTGATTTGTGACCCAAGATGTGATCTATCCTGGAGAAAGTTCTGTGCTCACCTGAGAAGAAAGTGTAATCTGCTGTTTTTGGATGGAATGTCCGATAAATATCAGTTAAATCTATCTGGCCTGTTGTGTCATTTAAAGCTTTTGTTTCCTTATTTATTTCCATTTTGGATGATCTGTCCATTGATGCAAGTGAGGTGTTAAAGTCCCCCACTATTATTGTGTTACTGTCGATTCCCTCTTTCATAGCTGTTAGCAGTTGCCTTATGTATTGACGTGCTCTGATGTTGAGTGCATATGTATTTATAATTGTTATATCTTCTTCTTGGATTGATCCCTTG
>NC_041223.1:80725367-80763673 GCF_002837175.3 Physeter macrocephalus
CAGCAGTGAATTCCACTATTCTGTCTTCCAGGTCACTTATCTGTTCTTCTGCCTCAGTTATTCTGCTATTGATTCCTTCTAGTGTAGTTTTCATTTCAGTTATTGTATTGTTCATCTCTTTTTGTTTGTTCTTTAATTCTTCTAGGTCTTTGTTAAACATTTTTTTGCATCTTCTCAATCTTTGCCTCCATTATTCTTCCGAGGTCCTGGATTATCTTCACTATCATTATTCTGAATTCTTTTTCTGGAAGGTTGCCTATCTCCACTTCATTTAGTTGTTTTTCTGGGATTTTATCTTGTTGCTTCATCTGGTACATAGCCCTCTGCCTTTTCATCTTGTCTGTCTTTCTGTGAATGTCGTTTTTGTTCCACAGGCTGCAGGATTGTAGTTCTTCTTGCTTCTGCTGTCTGCCCTCTGGTCTAGACTTCTTTATTGTGGGGTGTAAAGTAAGATTTAATTGCGTTTACACAATGAATAAAGCGAAAGTGGATAAAATTCCCCTGTTATATTTTAAAACATAATTTACTAAGATTGGTATAAAATACTGTTAATTAGGGCTTCCCTGGTGGTGAAGTGGTTAAGAATCCACCTGCCAATGCAGGAGACATGGGTTTGAGCCCTGGCTGTCTGCCCTCTGGTCTAGACTTCTTTATTGTGGGGTGTAAAGTAAGATTTAATTGCGTTTACACAATGAATAAAGCGAAAGTGGATAAAATTCCCCTGTTATATTTTAAAACATAATTTACTAAGATTGGTATAAAATACTGTTAATTAGGGCTTCCCTGGTGGTGAAGTGGTTAAGAATCCACCTGCCAATGCAGGAGACATGGGTTCGAGCCCTGGTCCGGGAAGTTGCTCCCACGTGCCATGGAGCAACTAAGCCCATGCGCTGCAACTACTGAGCCTGCGTTCTATAGCCCATGAGCCACAACTACTGAGCCGGCGTGCCACAACTACTGAAGCCCGTGCACCTAGAGCCCCTGCTCCGCAACAAGAGAAGCCACCGCAATGAGAAGCTGGAGCACCACAACGAAGAGTAGCCCCGGCTCCCTGCAACTAGAGAAAGCCCGCGCACAGCAACGAAGACCCAACGCAGCCAATAAATAAATAAATAAATAAAATAAGTCTAAAAATAACACGGTTAATTGAATTTGGTGCAACAGGGTGACATCTCTTGGATCCTATTTGTGGAAACCAGGCATAAGTTGCTACTGACTGGCTGTGGAGGAGACTCTTAGCTCTGAAATGGAGTTCTCAGCAGGCGGGACTCAGTACAGGAGGTAGAGAATAATCAAGAGGCTCAACCGCTGTAGAAGTTGATCAAATCAGACTTCATCAAGGACCGTGAGAGTAAGAAAGAAGCAGCCTGGGAAGTTAAGCATGCAAGCCAAGAAATTCTCCGGAAAAAAATAGAGTTTCTTAGAAAAGCAAGGGCATTTTGGGCTGAGTGAAGGAGCTGGAGCAAGATGCGGTGTTCCAGGCAAACACAACTCAGAATTAAAGATGCTGTTGCATTTCCTAGAAGCCCAGATCTGTAGGAAGAATTTCATGAGATGATTCATCCAACACTCCACTTAAAGTAAAAGTGCAGTAGATATAAGGGAATTTACTAGCTAGCAGTGAATCATTTGGGTGTAGTAATTCTGGGAATGGAAAGCCTCAGCGCTTTGGGCCCATTTGGTCAAACTGGTGACAAGAGTGAGTCTCATAAGATCTGTGGAAGACGCTGTCTCCAGGGAACTTAAAAGCTGAAGTGTCCATAGACAGATCAATGGATAAAGAAGATGTGGCACATATATTCAACGGACTATTACTCAGCCATAAAAAGAAATGAAATTGAGTTATTTGTAGTGAGGTGGATGGACCTAGAGTCTGTCATACAGAGTGAAGTAAGTCAGAAACAGAAAAACAAATACTATATGCTAACACATATATATGGAATGTTAAAAAAAATGGTTCTGATGAAACTCGGGGCAGGATAGGAATAAAGACACAGATGTAGAGAATGGACTTGAGGACATGGGTAGGGGGAAGGGTAAGCTGGGACAAAGTGAGAGAGTGTCATGGACACTTTGTTATACAGCAGAAACTAACACACCATTGTAAAGCAATTATACTCCAATAAAGATGTTAAAAAAAAAAAAAGCTAATGTGGTGAAGGAGAGGCCGTATCCATGGTACTCTAAAACCAACGCACACTGTCCTGGCAAACTCTCTCTCATGTTTCCCCAAGCAGTCTCCACAAGTTTAATTTACTTGAGTCGCTCTCAGAGAGCCTCACAGACAATCAAGGACAATCATCAGCTTCCTGTGGTGCTAACCATGGTATCAGGCTGCACTTAGCTCTTGGGTCCTGGTTTTAGGCATCTTCAGGGACCTTCCCAATATCTGTAGAATCACCACGTCTTTGACCATATCCTCTCTTCAAGGGCACAGTCACTGGTGGTGCCAGGTCTACTTCTAACTTGTCACTTTATTTAGCTGTTAAAGGTATATAACACTCATCAGTGAAGAAATGTTACCTCAATAGTGTTTTTGTCACTTCTATAATCCACAGGTTACCACTTATTTAAAATATCTCTAATGAATATACACAAAATGAAAATAATAAGAAAGCTACTATGTTATTTGATGGCATGCTTTATAAGTTTTAAATATTTGACTCCAATGAAGATACAAAAATTTTTTTTGTTTTTTAAATTTCAGAAATTTTAAATTATAGTTGTAAAGATGGGCACTTATGTTTGGGGTACAGTACTTCCGTTATTTTATGATGAAAATAACTTGATTGATTTTTCTAATTTCCAAAGAAAAATTATTCTTTTTTTTCTGTGGTACGCGGGTCTCTCACTGTTGTGGTCTCTCCCATTGCGGAGCAGAGGCTCCGGACGCGCAGGCTCAGCGGCCATGACTCACGGGCCCAGCTGCTCCGCGGCATGTGGGATCCTCCCGGACCGGGGCACGAACCCGTGTCCCCTGCATCGGCAGGCGGATTCTCAACTGCTGCGCCACCAGGGAAGCCCAGAAAAATTATTCTTAAAGTGTTATGTATCCTCAGAGCCATGTCTCCCACAGGGTCTTAATGCATCTCCCAGAGTATGCATACAGCGTCCCCGAGCTTGGCCTGGATTCTGCTTCTCAACAGTTGTGATTCTTTGGGGTTCTTTTCTTAGAATTAGGAGTGCTTAAGAGTTCTGTTAAAAGACAAAATAAAAAGAGATGAATTTGCTCACTTGGAGCAAGAACATATGCAAAGTGCCATAGAACCTATATCTCAGGTATAATATTCTCAAAGTGAAGTTTTCTTTTAAGGTTTAATATTTAAACTATAAAACTGATTTATATGAATGGAGGGAAGCCTATTCTGAGCAGAGTAGAGTAGAATTTGTATATTAATTGCACTTTATACTTACATACAATGTGATACAGTAATAAATTAAGTGATTTGCATATAAATCCCATTATCCTAAAATAAACCTACACTTCGAAGTTTGGCAAGGTGATAGCAGTAAATTTTTTTAAGTCAAGGCCCTGGACAAAGTATTAGTTTCTTGAGGTGGCATTTTTCTTCCGAGGCCCAGGAGACTTTATGTAATATGGAATCATGGAGACTTTGAAGATGAAGACCTATAGCATTTAATTATGTTCTTTTGTAATTATAATACGCATCACCTTGTACAGACTTGCGTAGGCCTTCTAACCTGATAGATATATAGCCTTACTGCCAACACACCACAGAAAAATAACTGTCCCCTTTACGTTTACTCAACACAGCTAGGATTTTGCCTAAGATATTTGGTAAGTTTTCTGTTCTGGGTTCAAATAAGAAAATCTACTCTATGTAGCAAGGGTTCTTAGATATTAGTCACTGGTGACTTCTGGTCAGCTTGGTTGGACAGAAGCCACTGTCAGTCAAAGCAAGCAAATTGGATGATTAAGTTTCCAAGAGAACTGAGTGGCTTAATGCATGAGATCACACAAGGGCATACACACATATGTCATACACACACACACACACACACACACACACACACACACACGTGCTCACAACTCACATCCTCATGATATGCAGAAAATCTACTCTATGTAGCAAGGGTTCTTAGATATTAGTCACTGGTGACTTCTGGTCAGCTTGGTTGGACAGAAGCCACTGTCAGTCAAAGCAGGCAAATTGGATGATTAAGTTTCCAAGAGAACTGAGTGGCTTAATGCATGAGATCACACAAGGGCATACACACATATGTCATACACACACACACACACACACACACACACACACACGTGCTCACAACTCACATCCTCATGATATGCAGTGGGAAAATGAGATTGGGCCGCTGGAGCAAATCCTGCCTACTGTCCTACCTCCAGACTTCACACTCAAAGCATGCTTGCATTTGCTGCTTGAATATTGCCATAAAAAATTGCCTCACTCCCTATTTCACTTGTGTATGTCATGTATCAGGTATGTTTTTTGAGAAGTAGGGATAGTTTTTTAAAATAGGAATAATTATCTTCCAATCATCTTAATCCTAATAATGTGATAGAAAAAATTAAATAAATACAGAGCCTAATTTATGCTAAAACCAATTTTCTATCTGCTGAATTACCTAGAATTTGTCCTGAAGTGTTTATTTTAGTGGGAAATAATTTATTTATCAATAGATAAATGTATTTCAGTTTTCGTGGGGTAGGTGTGCAGTAAGTGATAGCCCTCATTATTCTGTCATTCAGTTATTAAATACCCAGAGTTATAAACATCTTGGGTTTGAATCCCAGCTCAAATCCTTGCTCTGTGTAATTTGGGACATGTCTCTTACAGTTTCTAAGTTTTCTTTTTGTGAAATGGGAATTATATTGTACCTTCTAGTAGACAAAACTTCTAGTTTTGATGAAATAATTCATGAGATTGCCAGCTCAGTGCTTGATAAATAAATATTTGGTAAACAATAGATATAATTTTAAAAGAAAACAGTTTAATGATTCTATTATTCTAAACTCTAGCTTACTAAGAGACTAAACTAGAACTCATTTGAGGGAATTTATATTATTTATTCAAAATATATTGAGTGGAAAAGTTAAAATAAAAGTCACATATCTTAGAAAACTTTGACTTCTTAAAACAAACTGGATATTAGGAATTTAATGAATTTTCAACCTAACCAAAAAATATGAGTACAGACTTTTACAATAATAATAATAGTGGCCATTTACTTTATAATTATGTGCTAAATACTATCAAGAGACTTCTTTACATTATTTCATTCATTCCCCACGGTATCTCTGTGAGGTACAATTTATCATCACTGTTTCACAGATGGAGAAACTTCCCCAGAGTTTCATCGCTAACTACTAGTGAAGTCAGGATTTGAATCTCTACCCACGTGAATCCATGGCTCTGGCACCTTTACCGTATTACCTTGTCTGAAGCGTCCCTCAAGTGCTCACATTTCCTTTGCAGACGGTTCTGAATTAGATCTTAAATTCATTTATCTGCAGGCTAGAGAGGGAACTGCACAGGGGACTTCCTTCCTTCCTACTTCAGGGAGGGCTGTGTCCCTTGTCTTGAGATCTGTGGACCGTTTTAAAGTCTGCCTATCCCTAGAGATAATTCTCCCAGCCTCAGAAAATTGTGTCCATCTCTTGAAAATCATCATCATATGTTTTTCACCAAATGAAAGGATTGTGTCTAGCTTTACTTTCTGAAATAAGTATTATGAAAACAATGCAGTTTTATTTTGTCTGGTTTCCAAATTCCAAAATTATATTTAAAATATGCTTCCAAACTTCCCAAACCTGACTCTCTGGAGATCCTGTCTGACCTCCAGGCAGGCCCATCATGGCCACACTGTCCAGATAAACCTTACCTCAGTGTCTAATCTAGAAACTTCTCTATTTATGCTCTTCTCCAAATATGCTTTTGATATTATATATATGTGTAAAATTTATATTCATTTGATCAGATATATCTATAAATTGTATATTTACTTGATCAAAAATACAAGTGTTTCACCTAGTACCGTGATGTTCTTTTTTTAAAAAAATCAAACTTCTAGAGGTAAAAAGCCACATGCATTAAGGCGCTTAAGAAGTGTATCTGATAGCGTGGTGAGAGAGTTGCCAAGTTGCATGTCTTAAAAATAGCTGGGCTAACTGTCTTCATTAAGAGCTGCTTTGTGTACTGGGTCTTTTCACCATCAACTCTGAAGCCCCAGCTCTTTGCAGGAGGGTGAGACCAAACTGGACAGATTCATTGTTCCCTAGCTGTCTTTATATTTCTTTTCTGTTGGAAAATGAAATGACTGTGATGTTTGAATCTTGGTTTTCCCTTAAAAAGACATTTTATGAGAAGACTGCAGCTTCAGGAAATAAAGGCAGATGCTGTTACAGTTTATGAAAGCGCAGACAAGGCCGGGTAGCTGTTGTGAATTATAATGAACTCTGCAACAGCCCTGGTCCAGATGTAGCATTAATGCCTCAGATACTCCGAAACTTACAGGCATTTATTGAGAAAGCTAAAGAATTTTTTTTTTGTCATTTGGCTTTCTCTCTGCATTATCTAGTTTCATCCAGTTTGCCAGTGAAATTCAGAATTAAGATTAATTTCAGAGTTCTTCCCAAGATAAAAAAAATTAAAATATCTTAGTATGTGACAATTTATTGTCCAAATCGCAACACTAAATGAGGAGAAAAAAAAGTACAATACAGCTTTATTGTAAAAATGGGATATTTCCTTTCTGTGAAATTGTCAAGGTTTATAAAACAAGTATGAGCTCCATGTTAGGAGAAAATACCTCTTAAACAGAGAATCACACACATACTCCTGTATTTCAGAAAATCCTGCAGTGAATAAAGGTACAGTCAAATCTGGATGTAGGATTGAACTTTTTATCATAACCAATTTCTATTCATGGTATAAATGACCACAAAGAAAACGGTTTTGTCAGCCTGCTTCTTGACCTCACTTACTAAAGTTATAAGAATGATACTTGAATTATCAGTGAAAAATGACTGCCTTTACCTGGAGTAAGTCTCATTTAATTGTCCTATCTGTGGACAGTATATTGATACAAGATAGCACTAAAATAAGCAGAAACCCGAGAAGGACAGAGGTAATAGAAGGATAGGAAAACGAAAAAGAGACTTGCTCACTCTGCAGTTGATTTTATTTCTTAATGGTTTCTTATTCCCTCCTAATGCCTTCCACTCGCACCCCAAGTGGAGCAGTTGGCAGAGAACACAACAGATGGATGACAGGCTCAACACATGCAGTGGGTCTGGCACCCTGGCACTCGACTTTTATTTGCTAAACGGTTAGCCAGATTTTAAGAAGCTAGTCTGCTAATGTTCCTATTTGGTTTAATGCACTGTGAGAATCTAGCACACAAATATTAAAATATTGCCATAAAAAAAGATCACACAGTCTCTGTTTCTCTGCGTAGTTTAGTGGCTAATTATTTTAATCTTTAAAAAAAATTTTTATTGCAGTAGAGTTGATTTACAATGTTGTGTTAATTTCTGCTGTACAGCAAAGTGATTCAATTATACATATATATATACATTCTTTTTCATATTCTTTTCCATTATGGTTTATCACAGGATATTGAGTATAGTTCCCTGTGCTATACAGTAGGACCTTGTTGTTTATCCATCCTATATACAATAGTTTGCATCTGCTAATCCCAACCTCCCAATCCTTCCCTCCCTCCCCCTCCTTCCCCCTCTCTCCCCCTTGGCAACCACAAGTCTGTTTTCTATGTCTGTGGATCTGTGTCTGTTTTGTATATAAATTAATTTGTATCATTTTTTTAGATTCCACATATAAGTGATATTATATGATATTTATCTTTCTCTTTCTGACTTACTTCACTTAGTATGATCATCTCCAAGTCCATCCATGTTGCTGCAAATGGCATTATTTCATTCTCTTTTATGGCTGAGTAATATTCCAGTGTGTGTATGTGTGTGTGTGTGTGTGTATACACACACACACACACACACATACCACATCTTCTTTATCCATTCCTCTGTTGATGGACATCTAGGTTGCTTCCATGCCTTGGCGCTTTTGTGAATAGTGCTGCTATGAAAATATGGGTGCGTGTATCTTTTCTAATTATAGTTTTGTCCTAATTATTTTATTTCTGGTGTAGATTACTGAGATACTCAATAGGCAATTTAGAGGTGTAATTGTTATTTTATATAGATGTCTACAAGTTCAGATAATAGAATTTTCTTAATGTGGCTGTGTCTAAAGGAGCTTTTTGCAGCCTAGTCAGGGTTGTCATAGCCTGTGGAAGGTCATGCATGAACTTGTTGGGTAAGAGAAGAAGATTCGAGAGGATGACCACAGTCAGTATCTTTCTTTCGTCCCACCATCACTGCATTTGCACAGATCACTGACTTCACAGCTCAAGAAAAATTGCATCTATTTCATGAATTCTCCTTGACCACCAGGCAGACTTAGCAGCCCTGCACTCTGCTCGCGTAGCACTTTGTTTACATTACCCACATAGTCTGTGTGTCTTGGTCCCCACTGTGACCTCCTGGAGAACAAGGGCTGGGGATCCCTCTCACACCGTCACCCCAGCGCCTGGCCCAGGGCGTGGCACCTCCTTGGTTCTGCATAATGTTTGTTGAGCTGTTCAGAGCTCAAGTCAGTAGAGAAGAGAAACAGAGGAAGATTGTTAGAAAACCATGCCGAGGGAGGATTGGAAAGGCCCCTAAAGGCCACGAGGCTTCGGTCCAAATCTCCTGTACTATCTGCAGAAGCGCACTTCAGGGAATAGGAGGGCCGGAGACTCTCCCATGTCTGGTGAAGCTGACAGGGGTGCTTCCGGGGGTGAAACAGAAATAGAGGGAAGAGTGTGCCGCTCCAGAACTGGCTTTCCATTTCCCTTGGAGACAACGTGCCCTCCCTCCTCTCTCCAGCATAAATCTGTAGGTGATTTTCCTGCCTTGTCCTCCGTGCTAGGTTTGGAAATCTCCTGACTTTCTTACAACGTTGCTAAGGCATGTTCTTCCTCCAGACCTTCACAGCCATTTATCTCAGGTCTAAAGATAAGTAACCAATGCCTTCAGTGCCTTGAAGCTCCAGTAGAAGTAATTGATGCAGAGTAGAACTCTAAATTACTCAGCATGAGGACTACTTCGGACCAGAAATAGTTTGCAGTTACTGGTGTCTCACTGTCTCCAAGTAGGAGCTTACTGATGACACTGTCCTTCTCTTTGTATCTTCAATTATCTCGTGTTAGAATACTTGATTCAGATGTCAATTACTCCCCTCTAGATAGTTCAGTGGATGATTTACACTAAATGTCTTCTGTTTCCCTGGTACTTTTTTGAAGCTTCAAGTTTACTTAAAGACTGCCTTCCAGCTAGTCTCACAAGAAAGTGAAAAGCCCACACACTCATTCTTAACAGATCCACTTTAAGAAAACCGTACTGATGACGGTTTTAGGAGCCTACAAAATCTAGGAGCCTAGATTTTGTAATGGGGTCTTACAACATTGGCCAAGGCTCAATTCCCTAACTTTGCTGTAAGTGGAAAGAAACATTTACGTCCCCAAACCATTTCAAAATTACTTGTTTTTTATTTGAATAACTGCGTATTTTGCACTCCAGTAATTTGAAAAAGGATTGTAAAAATATCCTCTTTGAAAGGAAAACGTAAGGTTTTAGTTGACTACAGGTTCAATGTATGCACAAGCAATTTAGCTTTAAAAAAGCAAGTTGTAGTAATGCAGGTATTGTATAGTATCCAGAACAAGGTGTGTGTGTGTGTGTGTGTGTGTGTGTGTGTGTTTGTATGCCAGTCCTCGTCTCTGTGTGGTTGAGACTGTATCTTCAATGTATGCACAAGCAATTTAGCTTTAAAAAAGCAAGTTGTAGTAATGCAGGTATTGTATAGTATCCATGTGTGTGTGTGTGTGTGTGTGTGTGTGTGTGTGTGTGTGTTTGTATGCCGTCCTCGTCTCTGTGTGGTTGAGACCGTATCTGGAGTGATGTGCTGAATTCTCAGTGCCACATTTTAAAGGACAGTGTGTGCCCACGGAACAGTTACTATAATATTAAGGGACTCCAAACTATCATTTGAAAAATGATTGGATTACTGAATAGGCTTGATGGTGACACAGAGGGATGTCATGTATAAGTCCCATATGATATTTGTCCTGTGTGAGGTAAGACCAATGGGCAGAAATTTGGGAAAGGTTAATTTGGGTTCAGAAGGCATTGTTTCAATATCCATACATCAAATGGTTTTGTTTTGCTCTCCACAATGCAAATTAAACAGCAAACTAGCCTGACTTTAAGAGGCTTTCAGTAGGGTCAGTGCCTTGGCAGGATTCTTTGGTGGAGCTGGTGGATACAAATGTATAAATTTACACCTGTCCCTGTATTTAAGAATGCCCACCTGCTTGTTTTCTAGGTGTGTGCCCTTGCATGTATTTGTGTGCACACAGATACACTCAGGTTAATAGTTTTTGAGAAAGTAGATGTTGGGTTAAGCTGCTACTGACTCCCCACATTTATATTACTATGATTAAAACATGTATTGACCATGAATTACCAATGGTGGGCTGGCTTTCTCTTCTTTGAAATGACCATAAGAATAAGTAATAATAGGGTCTCATTCGTTTTTGTTTTAAATTTGCCTTATTCTGAGCATTCATGTGATAATATATCCCCATGTGTTAGCTGCATGAAGGATCCAACAAATACAAAGAATTCAAAAAGTTTGAAGTTTTCAACCCTATGAAGTACATAGTTTTTTTACTTAACAATTTATTTATTGGAATGAAGTCCCAGAATATAGAAGGAAAAAGTACTCTTCCCTGAAATAAAAGGACTCTGATTGGACGAGATATCGGAAAAAATATATGAGTTATATGCGTTATTCCCTGAAATATTTAGTTGAGTGGCAGGAACTTAGAACCATATAAAAATTAAATCCCGAAAGATTATGGCCTGAGTACAGCAGGCCTGTTGTCGGAATTGTAGAGGTCAAGTTAGTGATACACAAAATCATAATCAGATTTACTTTTGGCTGCCTCCTTTATTGGTTTTCATGCTAGGATTCTGGCATTCCACTTCAGATATTTGTTCCAGCTATTTCACTCAAAACTCAATTTAAGTAAATTTACTCTTAATGAATATGAATTAATTAGTGGGAAAATATTATATACTTCCAAGTGTACGGTAAATTCAAACAGAAGATTGTGTTCCTGGGAAACTTGCTCTAAGTAAAATGATAGGTCAAATTACATTTTTAAATATGGAAACAGTGTTATAAATAGGATCTCAGACTTTTTTTTTTGACATCTTTATTGGAGTATAATTGCTTTACAATGGTGTGTTAGTTTCTGCTTTATAACACAGTGAATCAGCTATGCATATACATATATCCCCATATCTCCTCCCTCTTGCGTCTCCCTCCCACCCTCCCTATCCCACCCCTCTAGGTGGTCACAGAGCACCGAGCTGATCTCCCTGTGCTATGTGGCTGCTTCCCACTAGTTATCTATTTTACGTTTGGTAGTGTATATATGTCCATGCCGCTCTCTCACTTTGTCCCAGCTTACCCTTCCCCCTCCCCATATCCTCAAGTCCATTCTCTACATCTGCAGGATCTCAGACTTTTTAATCAAAGTCTGAATGCCTAACTTTTTAAAGAAAAAAATCACCAAAACATAGTATATAACTTTCTATTTTCCAGGCTTAGGTCTAGTTATAAGGGAATTTTCGTTTTCCTGCTTAATCTGCCTTTCTTTGCTTGGTCTTATTGGTACTAGATTTACAAACTACAGCCCTAGGGAGTGTGATTCTTTATTAAATGTCTTTCAGACAACATGTATTTCCTGCATAAGAAAAGACATTGATTCCAATGTCAAAGAAATCAGGAAAACTAATAGTTTATCTTGTATGCCTAGCTGTGCTTACTTCCGGGAAATGAGCAGTGATAAAAAGGAGGTAAATGAAATCCTTTGATCAGCTTTTCAGAAAGCCACCAGCTGCTCCTAAATCACACCTAAGTTTTTTCCAAAAGCTTTCCAAAGAGGTTACTTTGAATTCTGGAAAGGGTTTTTTAGGTTGCTCTGTGAAGTTGAAGACACGCTTTGTATTACACTAATAACATGGCATTGATGCTATCAGCAGCAATGTTAGATTTTGCCCTGCTTTATATTACACGTATTCGTACATTGCCCATCTGGAGCTTGAATTTGTAATACGAAAGGGACGCAGGCCCTTTGATGGAAAAACCTGTAATAGAAAGTATATGCCAGAGAAACAAATTTTGAAAGTTACAGTAGATACAGGAAACATTGATTATAATTTTCTTTCAATAATGGGCTAAAGGGCTTCCCTGGTGGCGCAGTGGTTGAGAATCTGCCTGCCGATGCAGGGGACACGGGTTCGAGCCCTGGTCTGGGAAGATCCCACATGCCACGGAGCAACTGGGCCCGTGAGCCACAACTACTGAGCCTGCGCGTCTGGAGCCTGTGCTCCGCAACAAGAGAGGCCGCGATAGTGAGAGGCCCGCGCACCGCGATGAAGAGTGGCCCCCGCTCGCCGCAAATAGAGAAAGCCCTCGCACAGAAACGAAGACCCAACACAGCAAAAATAAATAAATTAATTAATAATAAACTCCTACCCCCAACATCTTCTTTAAAAAAAATAAAATAAAATAATGGGCTAAAGTATTGATGGGAAGCCAAAAAAGAAGCTTCTTATTTCCTCCTGTGCTGAGACTGGCAGCACCGAGGAACAGCAAGAGTTTAGAAAAACCAGCTAATGTCTGCTCATCCAGTAATTTTAGGCAGGCATTTATTTGTTGGATAGAATTCAATTTGACCCCAAGCTGCATGGGCACCAGAGCTTTGAAACTGTGATTCAGAGTAAAGAAGGGCTCATTCTGTTGACATAAATTAGGTTTTAGATAAAGTCCTGACAGGAGAAACATAGTCTGTTAATCTGTTAAACAAAATTTTGCTCTTTAAGACTATTTTCTTCTTTAGTTGTTACGCTACTTAGTAGTTTTTTTTTTTTTTTTTTGAGATATAGTCAGAAACAAATATGCTAAGTTATCCCTCAGGGACTGGAAAAATGACAAATGATTTTACATGATTATAAGTTTCTATGTCAGACATCTCTGGTAACTTTGAGAAAATCTGTGAGAAGAAAATAAATTGGTTTCTGAATACCAAAGTTACAGACTTTAAGCTACAAAAGTTTCCCAGTATCTCAAAATCTTTCATATGTTGTTGTGTCACGTGAAGCCAACTCATTTCCTGGAAGAGTAATCAGTGGTGTCCATTGGGCTATCATGGAGCTTGGAATTATGTTTACAAAACAAATTTTTGGTCAGGAAAGAGCAGAGACCAATTAACACTGGCCATAGGAAAACATTTTAATTGCAACAGTCCTAAAACCAGTGTCCATTAAAGAGAGAGACATTCTTCCTGTCAAGGAAGAATGGTACCCAGTTGACAGTGCATCTGGGTGTGACCCTAACCTGATATGTGCCAGAGGTGGGCAATTAGGTGCCAGTCTTTGGAGCACATGACACATGGGAGTGAGCTGTGAGCAAAGAAAAAGGGAAGGAGCTACTGACATTGCTTTCTTATTTCCAAAAAGTATTTTTGGCAGTGTAGACTGTGCCCGTGTAGCTTACCGGATTACAAACCATATCGTGTTATCGTGTGTAACTTGTAATATGATGTAAAACATTATATTGGACCAACCAATGAAAATAATTCTGCTCCTCATGGACAAGTGGACATACTTCTGTGATGAGTAACAGCTCAGTTTCCATAGAATGTTCCCTGGTGTCAAATACTTAAGGTGCTTTGACTATCACTTTATTAAGTGAAATGGGAAGTTTCTAATATATTTGTGGGATGCCTCAGGTCTAGAACTATAACAACTTTTTAAATGATAGAAATATATTTATTACATAGATAAGTACATTGTATTTTATTGATGCCTCAACACTTGGCCACAAAGTTTTGCCTTTAGTGTTTAGTATATTCTGTGATGATAGCAGTTACACTGTGCAGCACAGATAATTTAATCTAGTCAAAGAAAAGCCTTAGTCTTTAAAATATGTTGTGTATATAGCAGTACACTGCTGGCAGAAATGACTAAGCCTTTCCAAAAATGTATTAATTGATGAAACGATAATGATCTCTTTAGGCTTAAACAGAGCATATTATTGCTATTTTAAAATTTGAAGATGTGGTTTTTTCTTCATATATTTGAATTTTATTTTAAAAACTCTAAGAAGTGATATCTAACTTCATTTTAGGTAATACTTAAAAAAAAACCTGTTGTTTCATAAATGTTTGCTAGAAATAAAGCGGGTCAGTAGAATTGTTAGTTTATTTTGAGCTTTCTAAACCTGGAAACTGGGGAGCCCACGTCACATCCTTGAAGCAGCAGAATTCCTGAGGCTCCGCTGGGAATGTGCACATCCTCCCAGGAGTATCTCGTTCTAGCTTGTGTGCCATTTGCAAACCAAGCTTGTCAAAGAGATGGCCCATGCATTCCAGTAATGGAAACTGATAGGCATCTGCTGAAAACCTTTGTACCCAACACAGGAACCAGATGGATGGAAAGAACTCAAAATTCTCCCAAGTAACTGTTTCAAGTAGAACGGCATTGGGCACGTCTTCAAAACTGATCTAAAGGCAATCAACGGGAATGAGAAAGAAAGTAGATATGCTTTATGTATATATAAATATCTTAAATAAATAAACATATATAAATATAAATATATATATATATATATATTTAGTTTCTAGATAAGAGGTCACTTACAAGCCAGAATGAAATCTTTTCCATGAGACAGTGCAGGTGGGTGATTAGGTGCGCAGAGATGAAGTAGGTGAACTTGAATTCCAGGTCTATATCCTGATTGTGTAATCATCTGTAAGAAGATGGTCATAATAGTTGTATCTACCTGATAGATTTGTTGTGAGAACAGTGCCTGGCCCATAGACAGCCTGTGTCAGACTTTAATATTATGCCCAGAGGTTTAAAAGAGAGAAAATAAAATAAAGGGCACTAAGTAGCACGTGGGAAAGCATGGGCTGTGCAGTCTGAGAGGCCTCCATTCACATCTTAGATGATGCTCCTGGTTGGTGACCTTGAGCACGCTACCGAACCGCTCAGAGCCTCTATCTTCTTATTTTCTGAACGCAAGTACTAGTCCTGGAGTTGGGAGATGAGGGATGGGTGCAAAGCCCCCTGTACTTGATACACGCTCAGCATTAGGCTGCCTTTCCTCCCAGCCTAGAACAAGTTGTTAAAAAACACAAAAATTTCTTCATTCACTTGTTTTTTTGTGGCTAACAAAATTTATTCTGTGTATTTCTTTTAGGGCGAAAATGGTTTACATGGAGCTCCAGGCTTACCTGGTCAAAAGGTAAAGAGATTTTTAATGTTTCATATTGGTTAAGAACTTTAACATCTTGGAAGTTGAATGTGCACATAATATAGTGAAGATTTAGAAAATGTGTTTGATGAAATTGAATTCCCTGAGTCAACCAGCACTTGAACTTCCTTTCCAAAGAGACCCCACGGAAGCGATCCCTTCTCAAAGGACCTACTTTAGGAGGGAGCTTTATCAGAGAGGTTTAGCCACATGCTTCTCCGGAGAAGTGGGCAGTGATGCTTCATGGGGGCCCCAGGGGTGAGCACAGCTGCTCTGGGAATGTTTTCACTGTTGAGTCTAAAATGAAGACTGGAACAGGCTTTACTACCTTTGACAGTGTGTGGTTACTTCTTTTCCTTTTTGTATTTCCCAGATTGAGCTAAATGTAATGGTTACAGTGATATAAAACATTAAATATTACAAAGATGCTACAACTAATCTCTTCAAAAAATTCTCTCAGAATGATAAACTCATAATCAGTAGGGATTTTTGCATTGGCTAGAGCGCTTCTTTCTGGGCCTAGAATCTTTCTCCTTACCAAGGTAAACTTCATTTCACCCCTTTATTGTCCATGGGCTGATTTTTCCTCCTGGGAAGAAATATGATTGTAGGTGACCAGCATTATTGGAAACACAGAGACTGGTTTTTTCCAGTTTCCTGAAGGGATGGGGAGCCCCTTCAGGTGGCGCCAGCTGTCATGATACCACCCAGATAATCCCGCCACAGGGGAGAGCATTACTGGTGCAATATTAGATGCCCACCAAAGCCAAGCATATCATTTCTATGCACTGGAGAAGTTTTACAGATCTTAGCAACAGGAAGTCAGAAGTTACTATCGCATCTAGGTTTTGCTCTGTAGCTAAAAATTACCATTAAAAAGATATGCACGTATTTATAGTTACGGCTTTTGAAAAATCTTCCCTTACTTGCTTGATGAAGATACTAAGATTGAACTGGCAGTGATGAAATGGCAAGCTTCTGCATTTCTTCACAGCAGTTCTAGACAAAACCCATTGATACAGCGGGTGCTGCATCTGTGAGTCGAGTTGCCAGCCAAGGGATGTGTAGATTTATCTTCTGGGAAACAGTTTTGGACCTTCCAGCAGCTGTTTATGGTGGCCGCCTCATGCTGGCATTGTGGCCGATGTACTGCGGCGTTCAGCAGCTTTGTGTCAGCTTGAATTAAGAGATCAAGTTAAAGTCTATATTTTAGGAAAAATGATAGGAAAGAGATAGACCACACACTTAGTGGCAAATATACCCAAATACTAACTTACTTTCTTTCCTGTACCTTTTTTGAAGGTAGATAAAGCAGAAGTTATTATTATTATTTTTAATTTTATTTATTTATTTTTTGCTTCGTTGGGTCTTCATTGCTGCACGCAGGCTCTCTCTAGCTGCGGCGAGCGGGGGCTACTCTTCATTGTGGCGCGTGGGCTTCTCATTGCAGTGGCTTCTTTTGTTGCGGAGCACGGGCTCTAGAGCACAGGCTCAGTAGTTGTGGTGCACGGGCTTAGTTGCTCCACGGCATGTGGGATCTTCCCTGGCCAGGGCTCGGACCCTGTCCCCTGCATTGGCAGGCGGCTTCGTAACCACTGCGCCACCAGAAGCCCCAGAAGTAATGATTTAATCGGGTGTGTATGTGTCATAGGGTGTATGAGTATATGTATAATATACACATAGTAAAAAGCAGGCATTCCTTTTCTTACATACAGATTTTAATTACATTAAGTGTCACCTTGTTTGAAGCGCTGCAGATAAAAACTGGAGATAAGAAACCCTCCATCCCTCGTCTCGGTTTACTGAGTGCTTCCTGTGGGTGGAGGGGTGGGTATGGCCCACCCTCAGCATTCCCTTGCCGGCTATGCTGTTGTGAGTGCCTGATGTATATTTGCCGTTCAATGAATATTTGTTGATCATGTGAATGAAACATCAGTATTCTAAATATCTGTGTAGAGCTAAGTGGGAAAATAAGCTTGTCAGATCAGAGAGGTTTTACTTGAAGAACAGGGGGTTTATACCTCTCAGAATCAACACGGTGAGTAAGAGCCCACACCCGTTCTGTACCGGAGAGCCGGGCCATCTGGGTGGGAAAGAGCCTGGCTCCGGTGTCAGAGCCAGAGCCTGAACGCTGGCCTCGTTCATCACACACCTCTCCCTGGGACGGTCTTCCGTGGAAGTCAGCTTGAGAAGGATGTTTCTGCTGGATCTGGTGGAATAAATAGTGGTAGTAATAACAACAGTAATGGCTAAATGAGTCTGTGCCAGGCACACTATTTGATGCATTCAGTTCTCAAAACACCTATGAGAAAGGTACTTTGGTTGCAGAAATTCCGGTTTGGGGAGATTAAATTGCATTGCAAGTAGTGAAGCTATAGGTTTTACCCTAGAAAATTATTCCTTCAGTGTTTAGAAGTGTTTAAATTTTGTATAAGTTAATATTGGCTTCGAGCTTACATTTTAGAAATGGTTTTAGTATATACAATGATTGATTTTTCAATATTAGAAACTATTTTTATTACTTGTGTTAAAAGTAGTGTGCCTGTTATTATACACATCATATTCCTCTTCTACAGGGAGAGCAAGGTTTTGAAGGTAGCAAAGGAGAAATTGGTGGAAAGGTAAAGATCACTTTTCATACTCATTTGTAAAAATAGTGTTCTGGAAAATATTTTGAACTAGAATATTTAACTTGTTTTTGTGCTTTCCATAAAAGCAATTCAGTGATTTTATAGAAATAATTTAAAATATGTGCTTCACTTAAGGTAGACTTACCATATCGATGACTGTCATAAATCTTTCTACACTTGTTTAGGTGGTAGTTATTTCTACATATTTCTAGTTAAATCATTCCATTGATACATAAGTAATTCAGACATTTATTAAGCATTATATTTTTGTGCTGTAACATCATTGATGTGCTCATGAAATGTCCAAGTCTAAATAAATGCTTTGTTTATATGTACACCTAGTTTATCAGTGGAATTTTTCCTGAGGAAATAAATAAGTAGAACTAATTGTAATAGTCAAGGTCCAACAGAAAAGGGATGGCACATTCAAAATAGAATAGTGTGGAAGAATTGAATAAAGGGAATGTTTAAAAGGCAGGGGCAACATTTAGGAAAACCGTAAGGATTGTGCAATATTCCAGACTGGGTTATAGGGAACTCCTTAAACCCTGCCAGGTTACTGGTTACCAGACTTAGAGGTAAAGAAAGCCATGTGGAGAGGGCTGCAGGTTGCAGCTGAGAGAAGCTGTTAACCCCTCCATTCAAGCAATCGTTTCACACATTCACAGCTTTGTACTCAAAGTGTAGAGGATAGAAGTGTCTTAGTCATCCAAAATTTCCCTTCACACAATCATTTGCATTCTTCTGCATTTCATATGTCTAGTTTTATTTTCAAATAGGACAAAAACAGCACCATTCCTTTGTTTCATAAACTGCCATGTAATTGGACAGCCAGAAGGGAGGCTGGAAAGGGGAAGAGATGATCTCAAATTAGACTGTGTGGCCTATGTTGAGTTTTCTGAGCAGTTATCAGTTATTTGCTTCTTCAGTAAGTATTTATAGATAGAATGAGAGCATCTATTATAATTGTAAGACAAATTACACATGTTGTAAACTACTTGCTAATTACTTTTCCTCACAGAACAGTGAGGGGGAAGGAAGGATAGCCATATAATTATCGTATAATTGAAGAGAAGTCCATTGAGTGATGACTGTTTTTTAAGTGGATCCTCCTTCTTAGGAATCTCTTGAATATTTTTGCTTTAGAATAGCCATCATTGCAAGACCATGGCTTTAAATAAATGCTTTACATATTCCTGTTTTATTAATGGTACCTTACGTGTAGGAATAAGTAAGAATAAGCAAGGAAAACAGATATATTCTCTGTAATTTAAAGTCACCATCTCACTAAAATCTTAGTGGCTATTTTGATATTTTAGATATACGGTTGGTATTGCTTAGTAATAAATAGATTCTCACAGGCTATGAGGTATTGAAAAACATTCAGTACATCTGGCTTCAAAGACTTCCCTTCTAATTCCTCATATCTGTTAACTGTTGCCTTCAAATAGTCCATGTCACCAAGAGGTGAAAATATTTATGGAGAATATGATTGAGTAATCAGGAAGAAATAAAGCACCAAGTAGAAAAGACAATGTCTTGAATGAGAATTACAACTTAAATGGTTTATAGTCAAATGTAAGATTCACATAACAACGCTTATGTTAAAAATATGTTCTGCTTTGATTTTTATTTGCCATATATGGGATGTTTGAGTTTCTTCAGTGTTACATGCTGTGTATTATGATAATGACCACACATATTTTTCCATAAGATAAATAGTTGATATCCAAGTATTCGTTTCTAGGTTAGAAACTTTTTGTTTCTAGATTAAACAAGAAAAGTATGTGAGGCACTCATTTCTGTGTGACACCAGAATGAGATTCTTGGACTGCTTGCAACACAAATTTGTTTTCTGAATAAAGACAATCTCATTTGAACTTCAGTTCTTTGTGGAAAACTGAATATATAGTGAAAATAAGACTCACCTTTCTTCTTTAATTACCTTAATGTGGCCTCTACTGTGTTTAAAATTTGACTGTTATAAATGACAAAATTCACTAGTTGCAAAATGAAATAATTCAGGAAGTTGCTGTTGTTCAGAGATATCATATCTACCAAAGCCACATGGCTACTGACCAAAAAAGGAAGTTTATCAACTGTCAAAGAGAAAATACCATATGATGGTTTTCAGGTGATATTTCTATAATCCAGTATAAACCACGTAGAGAAATCTGCTGCTTTTCTTTATGGCTAGAAAACTAGCTTTCAGGCCAGCTTAACCCAAGCTGGACTATCATGGGGTTCCTCAGTGTTTTGAAGATGCTGCCCTCAGTCCAGAAAAGAACCCATGGAACTTGAGCAAGTATAGAGGACCTCCTTTGAAAGCATATTCCTGAGTCTGTCTATAGCAACTTATAACAGGGCAGAAACTCACGCCTCATTACCTTAGCAAACACAGTTCAGCCAAGTCAGTCCTAAAGTGAAAATTATTTGAAGGGGTGGTTCTTTCTCTCAAAGAGTAATTTCTGATGCTGGCAAGACTCTCCCAGAGGACAGCTCTCATCAGGTTTGCCACATTCTGGTTTATCTTAGGAATGACCTCGCTCCACTGACCTGTTACTGGCTGGAGCATCATTCAAGGATCCCTGGATCCCTGACAGCATAGCCCATGAGGCAGGAGAGGGGATGTCTGTATTCTGGCTGAGGAATAGACCCCCAGCTGAGGTCTACATTCTGATTTCTCTGCTTCTATAGGAGTGGTCTTAAACATCCCTTCTTTGGGGGATTTTCCTTAGGTTCCTTCACTATGACTGTAGATGTTATATGGCTACTTCTAGCAGTAAACAAACTGAAGAGTTCACTCTTCTTTTTTTAAAAATTTATTTTATGGAAGTATAGTTGATTTACAATGTTGTGTTAGTTTTTGCTGTATAGCAAAGTGATTCAGTTATACATATATGTACAATCTTTTTCATATTCTTTTCCATTATGGTTTATTACAGGATGTTGAATATAGTTCCCTGTGCTATACAGTAGGACCTTGTTGTTTATCCATTCTATGTATACTAGTTTGCATCTGCTAACCCCAAACTCCCACTCCATCCCTCTCCCCAACCTTGGCAACCACAAATCTGTTCTCTATGTTTGTGAATCTGTTTCTGTTTTGTAGATAAGTTCATTTCTGTCATATTTTAGATTCACATATAAGTGATATATGATATTTGTCTTTCTCTGTCTGACTTACTTCACTTAGTATGATAATCTCTAGGTCCATCCATATTGCTGCAAATGGCATTATTTCATTCTTTTTTATGGCTGAGTAGTATTCCATTGTATATATGTACCACATCTTATTTATCCATTCATCTTTCGATGGACATTTAGGTTGCTTCCATGTCTTGGCTGTTGTAAATAGTGATGCTATGAACATAGGGGTGCATGTATCTTTTAGAATTATAGTTTTGTCCAGATATATGCCCAGGAGTGGGATTGCTGGATCATAGGGTAGTTCTATGTTTAATTTTTCGAGGAACCTCCATTTTGTTTTCCCTAGTGGCTGCACCAATTTACATTCCCACCAACAGTGTAGGAGGGTTCCCTTTTCTCCACACCCTCTTCAGCATTTATTATTTGTAGATTGTTAAATGATGACCATTCTGACTGGTGTGAGGTGGTGAAGAGTCCACTCTTGATGACAGTTATCCCCACTGTCAGCCTTCCTCGTAATGACATAGCCAAACCAACTCTTGTTATACGACCAAGGTAGATGCAAGAGCTAGGCTCTGAATATCACTTTAGAAAAAGGCCATCTGGCAGGGGTTCAATGAAGTGATCATCATTCCTAAACGCTGAGCCCAGATCTTTACTTTAGATCTTTGTGAAAATAGGAGTATTACTTGGTTGCATTTATGAAAAGGAGCAAATAGAAAAGCAAATGTAAACATCTGCTTCATAATAGAATTCAATATTTTAAGTAATTGCTTCAGATCATGTAATTTAGTTTGCTTTTAAAATTCTCATTCTTGTATGTTGTCAATCAAACCCTAACTGACTTAAAGTTTAAAAACTAATTTCTTCAGCATTAAACTTGATCCTGCTGCACTTTACTGTTAACATATCATTTAATTGTGAGAGAGAAGCATCCAGTGGCAACTGTTACTCTCGCCACAGTGTTCCTGACATTTTCTAGCTAAAACGTTGTCGATTTTGGTTCATTCAAGAGTGACATTTAAGATAATATGGGCACACATGGCAGCAAATCTTTACAGGGATCTAAGATGTTTCAGCAACTGTGAAACTTTTCCATTTGATATTGAGATTACCTGGTCTCTTCAAGATCCCTTAAGTTTAATGAAAATAAAAGAGAACAATGAAATTGATTTTTGTCATGAACCATGTGGCTCCAGGAGATGTGGACAGTGTGCAACAGTTCACATGTTCTATAGTGTAGAGTGTTTCATGGTTCAACAGTTTCTGACTTACAGGCATTACCTACTTTCATCATCTTGATCAATGATCTTTTCTTTCACCCTGAGTTAAACTAATAACAATAACCATAACCATAACACTAACAAATGCATATGATTCCTGCTTTAATTTATGTCTGAAAACTTTGGAAAACTGGTTGCTATAAATTTCCAGTGACTTGTGATTTTTATTGTCTTCTTTTCTTGTCTAGGTCCTGAAATGCCATATATTTATTTAAATCAGAAAAATATATTTAAATATTTATTACTCTGGTTTTATAGCTGTTGCAAATACTTTACCTGACAGAATCCACTGGAAAAACATCTAAATGATGCCTATTTAGTTGATTTATTTAACCACGTATTATTGTATTGTATTACTGCAATATAAGGTAGTATAATCTGTAATATAATTTTGTAGAAAATGTGATATTCAAATGAATAAAATTATTAAAATGTCTATTGTAGTGTATGGTTTAAGTATAAGTACGCTTTACTTATCCAAAACTATCTCGGTTATTTATAATTAAGGCATGCATCCGATCATTTGTATTTCTTAATTTTCATATGACATAACTCCAATTTTCATTGGCCATCCTAGAATAAAATATACATTTAGGCTTAGTGTTGATTTTATGAATGATGTGCAGCCTTTTGCCTTCTAGCATTAAATATCATGAGATTATATAGTCAATAAGGCAATCAACAGTAATCATTTGCTACTAGAAACAACAATTATGGCTTCAAATAAATCAAGACCTTTTACACTGGAAGATACTTTCACTTTTCATTAGTCAATTTTCCATCCAATTGTTGTTATGGTAATTGCACATAGAACTTGAGTTGAGAATTTGAAGGCATAGCTGTGGTATTTTTGCCATTTAAAATTTTGTTGGAGAATGAGAAAAAGCCTAAGTGAGTATGCCTATATAATATGCATAAATTATTCTTCAGAACCTTCTGGGGTAGCATCTTGGTCATTTGGCAGGGAACACACATTCCTAGTTTCTGGAGAACCACTCCAGGGAGAGCCTAGACTTAACAGTTCATTGGGGAACTGATGGTGACCTATTGTAGGATAAATGGATTCACATTCCTGTGTCCTGTGTTCTAATCCAGCTCTGCCATGCCAGCTGTGTGAACCTGGACATGTTCCTTGCTGTCTTTACCTTACTCTCCTTTTCTATAAGATAAAGATAATTCATACTTATGGGATTTTTGTAGGAGTAAAACAAGTGCCTAGTAACTAAAAGGTGCTCAGTAAATGTTAATATCCCCAACAGCCAAAATGTGACAAAAATGTAAATATTGATATTTTGAGGAAAATAGATTTGATATAATTACTATGTCTAATTTTTTATTTGCCTAGTATTACTTCCTAATTTTACTTCTAAATAAATAAGCAAAAGACGAGAGGATATATTAGTTAGCTACTGGCGTGTAACAAATCACCCCAAACTTCAGTGGCTTAACACATCATTCGTCTAGCTTGTTCTCCTGTGGTTTAGCAGTTTAGACTGGGCTTATTAGCTCAGTGACTTTGCTCCCAGCTGGTCTTGTCTAGGTTTGCTGTGTATCTGTGCTCAGCTGGTGGGTTGGCTGAGGGTGGCTGGTCTAGGTCAGGCTCTCATGGACAGCATGTCTACTCAGGTGGTCTCCCATCCTCCAACGATTATCCTGGTCCTGTTCTCAAGGTAATGGCAGGAGTCCAAAGAGCAGGCAGAAGCACATAAGGCCTCTCGAGGCCCCTGGTTCAGAGCCAGCATGCCATCAACTCTGCCACATTGTGTTGGCCAAAGCGAATCCCAAACCCAGCCCTGATTCAAGGGGTGGGAAAACAGATGCCACCTCTTGATAGCGACAAAGTCGCATTGCAAGGGGTATGCCTACATAGAGGGGTGAAAAATTGGGCCATTTTTGTAATAAATTGAACACAAATGAGATAAAATTACCTTATTTTAGTATAACAGTTGAATTCTACTTCAGAGCAAAAAGGGTGGATAGATTTAGCAACTTCATTTCCCTTCTCCTTCTCCCATGACTTGCATAGTAATCGTTAAAGTTATGTTTACATAGTGGGACTCAGAGACTGGGTCAAAAGATATTTCCATATTTGAAATGGTAGAGATGCTTTATGTGTAATAGGAAAATGTTATAGAAAGGTGAAATTCTCAATTAGAATGGGAAGGGAGAGATACAAGGTGTCAAATAGCTAAACCAAGGAATGACTTAATACTTTTACATAGTCCCATGTGCTTATTAATTTTAGCTAAAGTAATACTGAGACCAGAACAACTGGGAAAAGCAGGTCAGAGTTGAAATGTATTTTTAGGATTTCACTATTAAAGCTTTCTTGGCAATTATGCTTAGCATTCAGAATGAATGCAAGAATGTTAAATACTGTTATTATAAATATAGCACTTTCCCATCATCACTTTAAAACAACTGTTGACATGTCACCTCACTTCCTGTGAATTCTCTCTTGGATCCCCTTGTAGAATTTGCTGAACATCAGCATGTTGGACAATTGTTTCATTTACCCTGGTAACATGTAACACTTCTGCAACTTTTAGGAAGGGCTTACTTGTTTAATTTGACAGTTGACTCGGAAAATGAAGAGAACAGATGGAGTAGAATAATAACTATGATTTCAAAATACACAGCAATTTATCTGTGGCCAATGCCAATTGGTATGGGAGCAACCATGCCAACTTTCAATTAGCCGTGGTAGCAGGCAGTGGGGAAGTGTAATGGTAATCCCACAGCCAAGCTGGAGGCTTAACATTAGTCTTCACTGACTGTGTGTCGTTTTCTTCATTCTTTACGGGGCTAGTGAATAACTCTAGATTATGTCAAATATGTTGCTACGTCTTTTAATAGTGGTTATAGAAAAAGTGAAATGTCAAAAAAAGAGACATGAAAAAGAGGAGAATAACCATCAAGGGCTGTACTATTTCATGAATATTAGTCTTTTAAAGTATTATTTTAAATAATTGCTTAATATTTCACTGTATGGATATATAATATTTTATTTGACCATTCCCTTGTTGGAAATTTAATTCCTTCTTATTTGTTTTTGTTTCTGTCTTTTTAAATGTTTTAGCTAGTACATGTAATGCAGACTCAGCATACTTTGATAAGCATCTTTAAATATATCTCTTGTTCTTCCTTTAAACTAGATTTCTGGAATTAGAATTATTGGGTTGATGAGTATTGAAAGTTTTAAGATTCTTGATACATATACTCAAATTACTTTCTCCAAAGTTTTTTTTCAATCAGTTTACACATTCATAAGTAGTGGTTGCATCCTTATTCCACCCTCACTAGCTTTAAGTATTGTTTTTCAAATGTTTACAATTTTTAATCAATAAACATTATTTCCCTTTAAAATTTTATTTCTTTATTTATTGTATTTCTTTAACTACATAACATTAAACATTTATACACACAATTCTGTCATATATATTATAAATATTTTCACCTTAAGCTTTGTCTTTAATGTTTATTGTGAATTGATATACAGAAATTCTAAATTTCTTTGTTGACAGTTGGTGTTTCTTTAATGATTTCCTTAATTCCTTCTGTATTTTGATATCCCGTGCTTTCAAGAAATCAGTTAAATATTCACTCACATTTTCTTCTAGTTTTGCTTTTACACATTGTAACCCTTTCTTCTACCTAAATGTATTTTGATGACTGCTATGAGATGAAGATGAAACTTGACTTTTCCTTCAAAACTGTTTCTGATAATAATTTCCTTACACGTTTGTTCATGATGCTTTCTTTATCATGTACTAATTCTTATATACTAAGATTATTTTAGGGGTATGTATTCTGTCTATTGATTACTGTATTGCTGCCACATTATTTTAATTATTTTAGCCCTTATAATACATTTTAACATCTAGCACTGGAAACACAGTTTCATTACTCTTCTTTTAAAATGTTTTCTTGCATACTTTTACCCACTTATAGTGCTACTTGCTACTTGTTTAAATTTGGATGGTTACCCACTCTTTGATTTCCTCATCCTTGAACCGAGAATAGTAATGATACTGATTTTATTGGGTTTGTGTCAAACTGAAATGATGTTGTCATCAAAGGATCCAAACCAGTGCCTGGCATAGAGTAAGATGTTGAAAAAGTGTTTGCTTTTATTTTTGTCTTCTTTATGAATTTAGTTTAGTTCTCCTAGTTCCAAAATATCAATATTACTGTTGGTATAACTACCAATTGGTTTTATGTTAACTCTACACATTGCTTTGGGATAGAGCAGAGTGTGGCTGAGCTTCAGAGGAGTGGAGTCAGGAACTAGGACGCCTCCGCATCCTGTCTTTTCTTCTCTGGCTACGTGATCTCTCTTTTCTGTGAAACCGCTCTGTTCTCTTGTGTTACGTCTTGACTCTGCTCGCTCATTGGTAAACTTAGTATTAGATGGCCACACCCGAGTGGCAGCCTTGTCCCCAGCTTGCCCACCTTCATAATCCCAATGCCAGTAACACACTGCCATCACCAGGTGTCATACCCACATTCCGAGTATAGAGAATCTAGTTGACTCACCTCTGGTTCCATCACCTGAGTCTGGAAAGCCCTGCAGCCAACTCAACTGACTTACAGAGAGTGCATGGGATTTATAAGAAGGGGTATGGGGGTGAGAAAAAAGAAAAAAAAAAGCAGCCATAAATCTGTGAGTATTGCTGATATATGGGAAAGCTCTTGATTTTTGTACCTCTATTTAGTATCTAGTCACTTTACCCAATTCTTTTCTTGAATCTAGTTCCTAATTTTATTAATCCTGTTAGTTTTTCCATTGAAAGCAGTGAGCTGTATACGACAGTGTCATAGGAAATGTGCATTCTGGCTTCTTCATTCCAATTGTTTTAGCTCCCTTCATGTTTCACGTCTTGCTGTAGGGTGCCTACTAGGAGACTCTGCAGTAGTCAAGCAAGAGATGATTGCAGCTTGTAATTTTCCTGGAGGTGGAGAGAAGTGGCTAGATTTCAGATATAACTTGGAGATAGCACCAACTGATTTTAGTGATGTAGATGTAAGAGCAAAGGTGGTGATAAGAGATAACTGTCACATTCTGGCCATTGTACATTGGAAGAGGAACAAATTAGGGTAGGGGTTTATACCGTGAGTTTGAGGTGTGTGTGAGGCATCTAATTAGGTCTGAGCCTGGAGTTCAGAAAAAAAAGTCTGTACTCCAGTTACAAGTGAGGGGTGGTCGGCACATAGCAATGGGAGTGGGCGAGACTGCATAAAGAGAGGGGTTGGAAGTAGAAGGCCTGTGCCTGTGAACTGAGGAACTTAAACATTCAGAAGTTGAGTAGAGGAAGAAGAACGTAGAGAAGATGCATCTGGAGAAGTAGAGGGAAAATCAGTAGAATGTGTTGCCAAGTAGAAGAAAGTGAGTGTTTAAAAGTTCAAAATGTGCTTAGCAGTCAAATAAGATCACAATATCAGTAGCTAATATTTGTTGAACGTTTACTGTGCTCAGCCATTTTTCTTCTATGAGCTTCATATGAATTACCTCCTTTAATCTCCCAACAACTCTCTGCTGTTATTATCCCCACTCTGTAGATGAGGAAACAGGGGCAGAAGGTGAAAAATTAAGAAGGAACACCAGAGCTCTAACTCAGTGCCTCCCCAGATGAGCAAGTAAAATTGTTGCTATGGGTCACTGGTGACTTTGGCAAAGGTCATTTTGGTGGAATAATAAGGGTAGACATCAAGTGCAGTATGTTGAAGAGTGACGGACAAGTAAAGAGAGCGTGCACATAACCCTCTCAAGAACCATCTGTGAGGGCTGAGGGGGCGCAGCAGTAGCCGAGGGGTGTGGATTGTAGAAGAAGAAACTTTAATGCACCAACATCCAAAGCAAGCTTGAGTCCTTGAGAGCAAAATCTTCTTGATTAAGACAGAACCCCAAAGAACAGTACAGACCAAGCTCACTTACACAGCGAGCTGCAAATGTCTAACATTTCATAAGGAATGTCAGACTTATGCCAATGATAATGTAATATTTAAGAAATTCCCGTTAAAATCAAGAACAAGACAAAGGTATCACCGTTATTATTTAACAGTGTTCTGAAAATTCCGGCCAGTGTCAATTTTACTTCCAAATTATAGTTTGCCTCTATCTGTGTCTCTCCAGAGCCCCCAATACCACCAAGCTGTAATCATTTATTATCAACTCCTGACTAATCTTCCTGTTTTCACTCTCTCTCTTCTCTCATCCATCCTCCAATTATAGAGCTGGATCTTTACAAAACTACTCATGGGCTCTTTGTGCTTGAAACATGTAGTTGCTTCCCATTCAGTGAAAATCCCCAATCCCTGTAGTTGCCTCTCATCTCTCATTCACTCTCCTTCTCTCCTTTTGCCCCTGCCGCAGTTCCCTGAACTCGCCAGCCTGTCTTCTGCCTCAGAACTGTCCGTTGGTTCTGTTTGGAGCACTCTTTCCCTTCTGTTGGCTAACCTCTATCTACATCTTCAAAGTCGTTTTCTCAGGGGAGGCTTTCTCCAATCAAATTCAGTTCCTTTTGTTTAATTTCTCATTGTACCTTTAATACTACACTTCACCTTTTTACCACATCACAATTTATAATTATAAATTTACTGACATGGGTTTTTTTTTTTCTGTTTCTCCCAGTAGAGCAGTAGCTTCATAAGAGCAGGGACCGTATCTGTTTACGTCTTTATCTCAGACAACCAACAGAATGCCAAGCACATAGAAGAATTCAATTGGTTAATTCATTGCTGACGGAGATTAGTGTAGACAAGGCTTAGTGTTTCTTTTCAACCTTCTGAAGTATTCAATAATTGTTATTTTGATTTGTTCAACTCAGTCTCCACCCTGTTTTTTCAGATTCCGGCTATTGAATTTGTGAGGTGGAGTGAGAGATCAAACTTAGTGTCACATGTATGATCCTTGAAATTCTGTTTAATATGGTATTTGTCTTTAAAAGATATCACTTATATGTGGAATCTAAAATATGACACAAATGAACTTATCTATGAAATAGGAACAGACTCACAGATGTAGAGAACAGACTTGTGGTTGCCAGGGGGGGCGGTAGGGGGAGGTAGAGATTGGGAGTTTGGGATTAGCAGATGCAAACTATAATATAGAGATTGGATAAACAACAAGCTCCTACTGTATAGCACAGAGAACTGTAGTCAATATCCTGTGATAAACCATAAGGGAAAAGAATATGAAAAAGAATGTGTGTGTATATATGTATATAACTGAATCAGTTTGCTGTACACCAGAAGCTAACACAACATTGTAAATCAACTATACTTCAATAAAATAAATTTTAAAAAATAAATTTTGTTTCAAAGAAAGACAATATATAAAACATATATTTAATAGCATACTAAAATGTGCAGAGAAGTAATCAGTTAACATAGTTCCATTTTTCATTACTTGTGAAGGACCTTGCCTTTGGCAAGCCACTCTTCAGTTCCTTACTCTAAAAAACAAAATAATACAGTTCTTTTAATACCAGATATTACACAGTGTCTTTTTAACTTTGTGGTAGTGTTAAGGGTCGTCTGTTGAGTCTTGTGTCATAATTTTTAGTTGCAATTACAGTGGAATTTTTGGAACTTTTGACAGCAGTAACCTTCGGTTGGTTTCGCATGGAAATTTTTTCAGTAACTATTTTATGTAATTTAAGGACAAAGAAATATGGAAATTTGGGGCACATAATGAGAGATAAGTAGAAAAGTCACGATCCTCATTCACATGATGATTAAGACAACTTGACTTTGGATAGTTTTTCTCTTTAGTAGGGGCTGAGTATTCTCAAAGGGTGGTTTACAGTTTGTCTGAATTTTGCTCTTATTTTGACCTTTATTCCAGTTACTCTATTTCTTCATTCCAGGCTCCGGCGCTGTCTCAGGTGCCCACTCCTGTGCTTCAGTCCCTCTGCCTTGCTCAGGGTCACCCTCTGCTATAGACTTAGTCTCCTCCGCTTTCCCCGGGCTCCTTTTTCCACAGCCTCTTGGTAATCCTGCCACCCCTCCAGCTTTCTCTCCCAGCTATTTTGCTTTCATCCCATCCAGGCCTAGTTCCCTTTCGAGTTACTTTCCTTCCGTTTTTATTTCAGGTAGCTCTGAGGAGGAAAGATAAATTTTAATATAAACATAAAAATTCCTGAACAGATGACTTGAGTATTTTGTGGACTCAATAACAAGGAAGAGATCTGTTATGCAGTCCCCCTCTCACGTGAGAGCATTCCTGAATCAGACTGGGTTTTAAATTAAGAGGAAGGTAAAGGCAACCCTCACATTTGGTGACAGAGATTTTAGTGTATGAAAAAGATGTGGTTTTTAAAAATTAAAAAAAGAAATGGACTTAAAAATTTATCTGGGAATTGCTTCTGCTTCATATAATCATCAAATATTCATTATATCTCACTGTTTTCACTAAATCTCAGTTAATAAATATACCTCACATAACCGCATCTCTCTGTTGGAGGTGATTCCAGATGGTAGGGGAATCATTAATTCATGGTCACCAAATATTAGATGATAGGTGCATCATTTTTATTTAGAGCCCAGTGGCATGTGAGCTCCCTTCACAGTCAATGTAAAAGCAATTCACTGTATAGTCGTTGCTGAACAAGTGTCCCGCCAGACTTATATAGCAAAATTCCACTGCTCAGAAAACAGAGGTGTGATGCAGCTGCTGTCCTAGTGGACATTGTACAAACAACCGCCTGTGTGACAAGTTATTGTCTGGACTTAGGATCGTCTATTGCTTCTTAGTTTAATATCTTAAAGAATTTATTTTTGGGTCTTATTTTGCTTGCTAATCTTCGCAATCTTCTTTAAGCCATAAAAGTAACTCCCATCACCTGTTCTAATAGCAACAGAGGATGAATGAGGCAAGACACAGAAAGCAATTAATATTGGCTTTGTCTTTTCTGCATTCTTCCTTGATGTTCTTCATGTTCTGCTGATCATGAGATCATCATATCATGAGATCAAAAATAATGACAAAATGGTAAAACACAAATGCTTTGGGCAAACATTTTGTGGGGTGTTATTTTAAGTCCCCGCACTTGTCCAGCCCTGGGGTGGAGTGTGGTGATGCAGATGATGTCACCTGCTGTCTGTGGTCCAGGGCTCACTGGCAGCGGTCCTTTCTCCCACTTAAGGTTTACTTGCGTGTACAGATGATTCATGGCGTTGACGTCCTGGTGAAAATCGAGGGCTGAGTCACACAGGAGCACCCAGGAGACAGAGGTCAAACCAAGGCCTCTTCCTTTTAGAGGGAACTCAGGAGGTCATCTCTGTAGACCCTCATCCGTTATTTGGATTTTGACAGCTTCCAGGCTCTGCTCATTAATGCTAATATCAGACAATTCTAAGTTCTTCATTTTAAGTCAAAATCTATTCCCTGTTATTTTGACCAGTTTATCCCAGTTTGACCAGTTTATCCCCTTGGGAAGAATACATTCTCGGCTTGTTCCTTCTTCAAGTGACTGACAAGCTTTTGGAGAGTTGACAATGGCAGATGTCTTCTCCTGAACATTTGCACATTAGGATCTCAGGTTTTTCTGTTGTGCCTCATGGATGCAGAGGCCCCTCCTGGTCCTCACAACTTCATCTTGTGATGCTACAGCTTATCAGGGTACTGTTAGTGTGATGCTCACAAGTGGACAATATCTTCTGGTGTGTTTGAGGAGTGGATAATACAGGCGGTATAATAGAGTGGAGGGGGGTTTAGTGGGGCTGAGCCCTAATCCCGGCTCCAGCTTAGCTGATTGCCTGGCTGTTTCAGAATCTCCATCTGTAAAAGGAGAGGGCAGGGCTAGATTACCTCTGGAAGCACAAATGTTCAGAGCTAGAATGAATCTCAAAATATAAAAGGTCTGTACTATTGTCAGGCAGTTGTTTCCTTGAATCAGAATGTAAGCATTGACATTTATATGTGGCAGCTTTTATTGTGGGGTTTTCCCCTAGTGTTTCTACTTGGAAACTTTAACCCTTGAGTCTGACATCTATTACAACAGTCACTTTTTAGCTTTCTAACAGCCACAAATTTTGTATATATAAATTCTGAGTCTTTGAGTAACTGATATAAATATTGAATAAGACAAGGCCTAGGGCACAGCTCTGTGGCACACCCTTGGAGAAATCTTTCTATGACAACTAAACATAAATGGATATAAAATTAGCATATTTAACCACTTACTTCACTGCAGTTTAAGTCACATTTATCTAACACATGCTAAGACATTTTGTTAAATGTCTTACTGAATGAAATAAACCAATCTCATAACATTTGAATGATTTTTGTTTTTTGACATGATGTTCCTTTTTGATAATCATCTTATTCTTTACAAAGAGCATAAAACCAATTTGCTTAATAACTAATTGTAGAATTTTGCCAAGGATCAATGTTCAACTTGCTCATTACTCATGTGTATTCTTTAAATGAGGAAACATTGTTGGATCTAGGCCTTTTCTTCTCTGAGATTCTCAGAAATTCATGTTAGTGGCTAATTTCCATGAGCTCTTAGTTATCTGTGCTTAATCTGTCCTCTCCTATCTTAATGTCTGTCTTTGTCTCAAGGGTAGTTAACTAGAATCAATGAATTAAAAAGCCTTGAATTTATTTTCAAAGTAGTTTGATGCCAACTAGAACCCAACTTGATACTGAAGTTTCCTTCTGAACACATGCTAGGTTTTAGAACACGCTTGTTCAAGCATCCATTTACTTGAACATTTACTATCTACTGTGTACCAGACACTGTGTAGCACTAGGGTAACAGAGATGAAAGAGAAAACATTCTTTCAGACAGCATGTGTGAAGTGTTGGATGGTTTGTAAAGGATGCTGTGGGAAGGAAGAGGAGGGAGTGGAAACTCTGCCTGGCAGAGGGAAGTGAGCTGGGAAAGGGCTCCTTAGTGAGTCTTGACTCATAGGTAGGAGTTCTCTAGAACAAGGGAGAGGCAAATGGAATAGTCCACTTATAAAGGCACAGCGTGAGGCAAGCATGAGCTGTACGGGGAACCAGGTGGAGTGTATTGTACAACAAAATGAAAAGCAGGGACCACCAGAGGGAAAAAGAAGGAAAAAACTTTCAAAAAACTGACTAAAGTACAGCTTCAGGCAGAGCACCCTTCAGGAGAACTGCCAGGAAGGAATAGCAAGAGGTTCCCTCTGAGCAGTCAGTCCAGCTCACTCTCCCCTGGTAGGGGCACCACCTGACCCCCAAGCAAGCAGTCAGTAAGGTGGAGAACCTTGATATTCTGGAAGAATCATTCCACAAGAAAACCCGTCTGAGGGCCAGTGTTCCTATGGAAGACTCAGCCTGGCTTAAATAAGACTTTTTAGTTCAGCCTTTTGCTTGGCGTTTACTAGGAATTTCTGAAGCTCTCTATTTTCTTTATTCTTGCAGTTTATAGAAACTGAAAATTTTAGCCTAAGAGGGAAAATGGATTTGAGCTGTAGTCTTGGTTTATTCTGCTAGTTGCTGTCCTAAGGCTACTTAATCTAAATTAGTTTATCCTTTATTCAATTAAAGAAAGAAAAGAGCATGAGATATAGCCACCTGTTTTATGAGTCAAATGAGATTTAGAATTTGATCATAAAGTCTAAGGGGTGAATTCCTGGCTTTATGTGGTAATAAATAGCCATGGTCATATTTATAGAAGAACCCAATTTACTGATCTGAATTCCAATAATTACTAGCCAGATGTTGAGTCTTTTCTTGTAATCTCCCTCCTCAAGTTGTCACAAGAATTCTCAGGGATTCTGTGTGTGTTACCTCTGATCAGTGTGTGTGTCAGCAGTAGGCCTTGCTGCTGCCGTTCCCTCTTTTGGTTCTTGAGAAGAAGAGGAAGAAATTCCAGGTCTAATTTGAGCTGGCACCTGCAGGTTTTGCTGTATCTCCATTCACTTAGGTTGATTGCTGGTATCTATATATCTATAAAGAGAGAGTGAGAGACAGAGACAGAGACAGAGACAGACAGAGAGACAGAGGGGGAGAGTCAGTTATCCAATAGACAGTTATTTTGTATGTTCATAGAATATTTAGAAAAAATTATGATTCCTTGGGAAAAAAATAAGTTTAAAAAGCAAACCTTTTGCAAGACACATTCCTGGATATAAACAATTATAAAGAAATCAAGAAATGAAGAAAAATATTCCTAAATATAACCCTTGAGTCAAAGAGTAAATAAAAGGGGAATTCATAGAAATTAATGAACAAGAAAATACTTTTTATCAAAATAAATGGAGCATGAAAAAGCTATACTGTGGGTGAAAATATACAGTGCAAAACATGTTTAAGTATAAAGGAGAAAATATAAAAAGAAAGGGAATAAGTTTTTATCTCATACAATAATAGAGCAACAAATAAACCAAAATAAAATAGTAGAAGAGAATTAATAAGTATAATCACTAAAATTGTTAAACAGATTTTTTTTATTGATGTATAGTTGACTTACAATATTACATTTGTTTCAGGTGTACAGCCTATTGGTTCAGTATTTTTACAGGTTATATGCCATTAAAAGTTATTACGGGACAATGGCTATAATTCCCTGTGCTATATAATATATCATTGTTGCTTATCTAATTTATAGATAGTAATTTTTATCTCTTAATCCCATACCCCTAACTGGCCCCTCCCCCCTACCCTCTCCCCACTGGTAACCACTAGTTTGCTCTCTATGTCTGTTAGTCTTCTGTTTTGCTGTATACATTCATTTATATTATATTTTAGATTCCACATATAAATGATACCATAAAGTATTTGTCTTTCTCTGACTTATTTCACTAAGTATAATATCCTCTAGGACCGTCCCCACTGCTGCAAATGGCAGAATTTCATTCCAACAGAATTTTTTTAAAAAATTGTTGGGAGGGTGGGAGGGAGGGAGATGCAAGAGGGAAGAGATATGGGAACATATGTATATGTATAACTGATTCACTTTGTTGTAAAGCAGAAACTAACACACCATTGTAAAGCAATTACACTCCAATAAAGATGTTGTTAAAAGAATAAACAAATCCAAAATCTGGTTTAATAAAATGGCCAATAAAATAAATAAAATTCAGTTAAGGAAACAGAAAATAAAAATTAGAAATGAGACAAATTAGAAAGAAGAAAGAAATTTATAAACATAAATTTGACCACAGATAGTGTGTGGGCTAAAAGATTCCGAGAGAATACTATGTGTGATTCTAAAGAAAGGATTTTGATGACCTAGAAAGTTGGATGATTTCCTCCCAAAAATGTAAAAAATAGACAAAGAATCGTTGGAAAATATGACTTCACTGCTTATGTGGAAGAAATTGAAGAGATGATTCAAGGTCTACCACTGAATAAAGGACAAGGACTAAGTGGTTTCTCAGCAGGGTTTACCTAGCTCATGTTATTTAAAGTATTTTAAACCAAAGAAAAGATGGACAGCTTCTAAGATGTCAGCACAACTTTAATGCTAAGTCTAATAAAAAACAGAAAGAAAACTGTAACCGAATTTTGTTTACGAATATAAATATATTTAAAAAATAAAATATTAGCAAATAGAATTCAGCAGTTCAGCAAAAGGAAGTTCAATACTAGGAAGTGGAGGATGATTCAAGTTAAGGGATTTTATCAGCATACTACATGACATCAACCATGTGAAGTGTAAAATTTTTGTGATCATATAGATAGATGCAGAAGCTTTTGATAATACACGATAATGCAATGATCATTCATAATCAAATCTCCAAGGAAAACTGGAATTGATGGAATATTTTTACTAAAATCCAACCACAAATATTATTCTTAAAAAAGGCAAAACTGTGTTAGAAATTGTTAAATAAGCAAAATTAAGACCTAAGGAGGTAAAATTGCCATCACCATTGCATCACAAGAAAATTAAATAACTTGTATGAATTGGAAAAAAGAGGTAAACCTATAACTTTTTATCGGATTGCATATGTAGAAAGCCTAAGAGACTTTGGTAGGAAAAAATTTTCAATTTCTAAGAGATTTGAGGAATTGGGTTAGATATCAGCGATGTATTGAACTATAGATTTTCTTTATTAGCCATAAACATCTAGAAAGGTAAATAGGAAATATTCTATTAATATTGAATGTAAGTTATAACAGCAGTAAGAATTGGGGAAATTTTGAATAAGAAAGGAATATGGTGTATACAAAGAAAGTCAAAGCATATGAAGAAGATCTAAATGAATATACAAACCATTTCCTTAAAAGCTTCAATATTAAAAGTTCAGTAATTCAAAATCAATATGTAAATTTAATGCAATACAAATAAAAATGCTGAGCTGTTTTAAAATTTGTTTTGGAGTTGGAGGAGATTGCTTAAAATTTATAGGGCCAAATAAATACCTGAAAAGAGTCAAAAATGTTTCAAGAACAATAGTAAGGGTTGACTTGCTTTGCCAGACATTATACCATCCTCTAAAGTAACCATAATAATATAAATGTTATAACATGTAGTATAAAGATAGGTAGAACAAAACTGAGAATCTAGAAATTGAGCCCTGAATTTATGAGAATTTAATAAATACTGTATTTCAATTCAGTGGAAATGGATGGATTATTCCATAGATGTTCTGGTACCACTGACTCTATACATATGAAAAATACCCTATACCCTATACAAAAATAAATCCCAGATGGACAAAGGATTTATGTAAAAATCAAAACAAAACAATAAATATTTTGTATTAGTACAACTTAGGGACAAGGGTGTATCTAACTAAGATTTTAAACCCAGAAACTATAAAGTAAAAGGCAAATATATTAGACATAAAGATTAAACATTTCAATGGTGAAGGACTATAGTCAAAATCAATTAGAAAATGATGGTTCTGGTAATATTATAATGTAATTAACAGGCAGCCAGTTAACATTTGTACTTTTCAGAGAGTTTTTAAAAATGGACAAGAAAGGATGAACAGTTTAATTTTTAAAAGTGAACAAAATGTATGAACAGGTTGTTTAGTAAAGAGAAAACTCAAAATACTAACAAACATATAAAAGGCTCAGATTCACCAGTAGGCAGTGATATGTAATTTAAAGCAATTATGAATTATGACTTTACACCATCAGCCTGACACCTGTTGCTCTATGTGATTCAAGGACAAAACATTCCCATACATTACTGGTGGGATGTTTAGAGCTACAGACTCTTGTGGAAAGCAATTTGGCAACATCTATTTAAAATAAAATTTTAATGCATAATCTTAAGACTCTGATCTATGTAAAGTAGATTGCATGCATGATGTTTATTGCGGCATAATTTGTAGAAAAGTGGAAACAGAATAGTCATTAACAGAAAAACACTTGAGCAAATTATGGTACATCTATGCTATAGAATATTATGGAACTATTGAAGAGAATAAAGTAGGACTATACTGGGTAATCTAAATTGGTTTATGGAAGGTAATGTTGGGGGAGAAAATAAAAATGCAGAAAAATGTATATAATATAACCAATTTTTTTTCCTTTGTAACATCCTTTTATTTTATTTTATTTTTTAACATCTTATTGGAGTATAATTGCTTTACAATGGTGTGTTAGTTTATGCTTTATAACAAAGTGAATCAGTTATACATATACATATGCCCCCATATCTCTTCCCTTTTGCATCTCCCTCCCTCCCACCCTCCCTATCCCACCCCTCTAGGTGGTCACAAAGCACCGAGCTGATCTCCCTGTGCTATGTGGCTGCCTCCCACTAGCTATCTATTTTACGTTTGGTAGTGTATATATGTCCATGCCACTCTCTCACTTTGTCCCAGCTTACCCTTCCTCCTCCCCGTATCCTCAAGTCCATTCTCTAGTAGGTCTG
>NC_041223.1:80764826-80791929 GCF_002837175.3 Physeter macrocephalus
TGCAACAAAAAGAATAAAATATTTAGGAATAAACCTACCTAAGGAGACAAAAGACCTGTATGTAGAAAATTATAAGACACTGATGAAAGAAAGTAAAGATGATACAAATATATGGAGCGATATACCATGTTCTTGGATTGGAAGAATCAATATTGTGAAAATGACTCTACTACCCAAAGCAATCTACAGATTCAATGCAATCCCTATCAAACTACCACTGGCATTATTCACAGGACTAGAACAAAAAATTTCACAGTTTGTATGGAAATACAAAAGACCCTGAATAGCCAAAGCAATCTTGAGAAAGTAAAACGGAGCTGGAGGAATCAGGCTCCCTGACTTCAGACTATAATATAACCAATTTTTAAAGCAAAAAAAAAAAAAAAAAAAAAAAAGAAATCCATAGTGTGTGTGTGACTCTGTGTGTGTGTGTGTGTGTGTGTGTGACTCTGTGTGTGTGTGTGTGTGTATCCAGCAGTGATTATATGAATCTGGAGAAAAAAATTGGAAGAATACCTACAAAGTTGATAACAAAGGTCTGGCATTCAGAGAAGGGGTAAAAACAAATAAAAAAGTATGGGAAAAACAGTATGATTTATTGTTATGCTTCATTACTTACATTATATATATTTATATTAAAATTTTTTCTATATGAAATATTTCATATTATGAATTTAATATATCATATTCATAAATTTTACATTCATAAGATATATGTATAAATATATTCATATACTATATAAATCCACAGATACATATATTCTTGAGAATGTATCAAATATTTTATAACATTTAAAAATCTAAAATATATATTTTATGTGATCGTGTTTAGGAATTTATGTAAAATTTCTGTAAGTTTTAGGTGATTTTTTAATTTTAAAAAACAAGTACAAGAGAGATGGATTGAAGAGTGAAACACATCTAGCTAACTGCTACAATAATATATAAATGAGATTGAACTAGGATTATGATAATGGTAATGGCAGGATCAGGCAGAAAAGGGGCAATTTAACAAGAATAAAAACGAAAATACACGAAGAAAGAAGAGTGGGGAAAGGGAGGAGGGATTCTCTTCTGATCCATTGGTCTGTTTGTCTACCCTTGTACCAGTACAACCCTGCCTAAATTACTGACATTTTATATTAAGTATTGCACTGAAAGCACCAGTAGTGTGAGTCCTTCAACTTGCTTATTAAGATTGTCTTGGGCACACACGTAGAGAATGGACTTGAGGACACGGGGAGGGGGAAGGGTAAGCTGGGATGAAGTGAGAGAGTGGCATGGACATATATACACTACCAAATGTAAAATAGATAGCTAGTGGGAAGCAGCCACATAGCACAGGGAGATCAGCTCGGTGCTTTGTGTCCACCTAGAGGGGTGGGATAGAGAGGGTGGGAGGGAGATGCAAGAGGGAAGGGATATGGGGCTATATGTATACATATAGCTGATTCACTTTGTTATACAGCAGAAACTAACACAACATTGTTAAGCAGTTATACTCCAATAAAGATGTTAAAAATAAAAAGATTGTCTTGTGTAACCTACGACCTTGGCATCTTCACATTAACTTTTAAATTGACATGTCAATTTCCACACTCACATACATACAACCTGCTGAGGTTTTGACTTAGTTTTCTTTCAGTCTATAGATTGTTTGGGAGGAGTTTACCTTTTAATAATAGAGTCATCAAATCTATGGTATATCTGTTTATTTAGGTTTTTCAAATCGTCTCGTAGTAATTAATTTTCACTGTAGGCTTCTTACATAATTTTTATTATCACTAGGTATTTGATGTTTTTAATACTATTTTTGATAATTTTAGATTTTTAACTTCCAATTGATAGTTGCTAGAATATTGAAATACACTGAGCTTTGTTTATTGACCTTGTATCCAGCAACCTTGCTTAATTAACTAAATTCTATTCGTTAGTAAATTATTATATTGTATGTGAATAAATAGTTCTATTACTTCCATTCCAGTTCTTATCACTTGAATTTCTTTTTCTTGTCATATTGTACTGGCTAGGACTTTTAGTACACTATTGAATAGAAGTGGTTATAGTGGACATCCTTGTCTTTTTTTCTGAATGCATGGGGAAGGAATTCAATATTTTATCATTAAGTATGCTTTAGGTTTTTGTAGAGACCCTTTATCATAATAAGGATATCAAGAATATAGTTTTCTGAGCTTATTCCTGAATACCCATTCAGATAGTTAATTTTTAGAATGTTTTTTCAGCAGCTGGTGAGATGATACTATGATTTTCCTTCTTTTCTGTTTCCTTCTTTTCTACACTGATTGATTTTTAAATGTTAAGCCAGACTTGGATTACTAGAATAAAACTCATTTGTTCATGATATATTATCCCTTTTTGTATATCACTGGATTCAGTTAACTAATATATTTTTTAGGATTTTCGAAGCAGTGTTTATGAAAACTTGATAGTTTTCTCCTTGTAATTTCCCTGTCAGATTTTGATATTAGATTTATGCTGGGTTCATAAAATGGTAATACTTTAATTTCCTCATCCCCTCTACATTTATTGGCTGGAATATTTCTATAGGGAAGAACCTCCCCTCATCTGCTCTCTGATTACTCAGTGGTATGGTTCACATAGGAAAGTCCTGCTAAATGCTTGATTCCTTCCATTTATATACCATTTTTCAAAATAATGAGTTGATTCTCTAGTATCCTACAGTGGTTACCACTTATGTTTTATTTTGTTTGTTTGTTTTTCAGTTTTGTGAACCTGTTTTTCTTCCATTGTAGTTACCCTTATTGATTCTCAAATTGTCCTCTTCATGGTCAGTAGGAACCTCTCCAGTTAGCCTCCTAGTCCGTCTGATGTGAATCAGGCATCTTTGACAGCTTCCATGGATAATATGTTCCATGCCCCTGCGTATGATTTAAGTCCTAACCGTGCTGCAGGGCCTTAGTTTTTACCTCCAACCTGAAGGCTTCCTGCACACATCTGCTTACAGTACTCACCTCATCACTGAAGCCCTGCAGCCTCAAAGTTGTAGGGTCTTTGCCAGTCATCAGAGGCTGGTTTCCCCAGACGTCAGCATTCAGTCTTCACATCCCCAATGGTTGGAAGAAGGCCTCGCATAGGTCCAGATGAAATCGATTTGTTTGATTACTTAATGTTGCTTTTGTTAAGTATACTTAAAGTTTTGTAACCCTTCAAGAATTTAATGGGAATAATCTTGCGTATTGTGGGATTTGAGAATCAAGTAGTTTTCTGATCTTGTGTGTATTATTGGATGTGCTTTCTTCAGTCAAGATTCAATGAGGAAAATTAAACCACAAACTTTATAAAATATCAGCAAAATTATAAAAAACAATAGTACAGAAAACACCCATATATCTTTCACCTCATATGGTAGGTCATTTGTGTTCTCTTCCTCTCTCTCTCTTCATATCTATCTACCTACCTATCTATAAAATATACATATAATATATATCTCTATAAAGTATATATAACATCATATTTAATATCATATATATTATATTACATAATATACATAATACATTACATATAATATATAGGTAATAGATTATGTGTTTTATATTATATATTTATACATAACATACATATTTGTATATTATACATATATGATATAATAATATTTACATTAACTTTTTTCATATGATTTGATAATAAGTTACTTAAATCATGGCCTCTTAACTCTAAATATTTGATTGTGTATTTTCTAAGAATAGGGATATTCTCTTATATAACCACAGTACAAGTAACAGTTTCATAAGTTTACATTAATTTATTACATGTTTAGATTTTAAGAAAACTAAGTAACATTTACTGGCAGTTTGTAAGCACCTTTTGCCGGCAGCAGCTCAACATCATGCCAAGAGATAGAAGATATTATTAGGCTGTTTGTTGATAAGGAAACAAGCTCAGAAAGGTTATAATTTTGCTGATGTTTAGTTCTTTGCTCTTTATGTCTTGCTAACTCCAGTTAAGTGAGACTTCCTAGAAAAGTTTATAGAAGATCTGCTTCCAAAACAAGCAAAGAAAGGTTGCATCCTAGTCAGACCAAGAGCAGGTTAGAGACAGCCATGGGAGCAGTGATTCATTGGTCTGGTTGAGATTTGCCTGTGATGAATGTAGAGGGTTTCCTTGTAGATCTGTCATTCTCACTGGATTCCCAGGAAGCAGCTGCAGTGGACTGAGCTGTCTCTCCCAGATGAGTGTAAAGTTTCAGCTCTTTTCCTCATCAGCAAAATGAAATGAAATGTAGCATTTTGAAAAGGCCTGTAATATTATTGCAGACATTGCTGTAATTTGGAAATTTTCATGCTAACACACAGATGATGTGGCAGTTTTGAGAATTCATTCTACTTGAATTCCAAATCAGTTTTAGAGACTGTCATTTAAAATGCCATTATTTTACTCAGAATTCTTCCTGATGATACTTCATTTGGGAGACATTTGTGGGAGACCCACTGTGTGCCTCCGCCCATGGGCATCTGAGACAAGGCCGTTCAGTTTGGGCCCGTCTCCCATCCCACCCATCCTCATGTTCTGCCCAGGCTCTATCCACCTGATCACACATCACCTCATGCCTGGCTTCCCCAGAGATGCACCTCTTGGTGTGTCACATCACCCAGGATTATTCCTGCTGTGGTGCCTCCCTCCTCTTTATAATCAAATTCATTCATATTCCCCCCTCCCCCTCTCCCTCAACCCCCATCAGTCAATATGAGAATAACTTGTGTCTTCTTAATGGAATGGTCATTCCTAATGTAGTCACCACAATTTTAGGCACAGTGGGAAGGGTGGGCTGTGGCATACCATCTTGTCATCATGGTACACTGGGACCATTTCTACAGATACTTTAGTTTACTGTCATAGTTAGTATCTGTAGAAGTCATGACAACGGTTCTTTGAATGTTTCCTTTGTCCCTGTACCACAGAATCAGTTTCTAAGAAACTTGGAAATTCAGAGGCTACATTAGCAAACATAAAACACCACTGCCTAGTAGTGGATTTTCCAAAGATTTAGCTTTCAAGAAGAGAGTCTTGAATTTAGACCTCATACAAATGTCAGTTGGGTGGCTTTCCTACCATAAGGCAACTTAATAATGGATGACTTAAGCTTGTGTAAAACCATGTGTTTGTTTAACCAGAATTATGCCATTGTTTTGTTAGTAAATCAAAGCATAGACCACTTCTTGCTATTTTGAACTCCAAGGACCATCTAGATTCTTTAATTATATTAACATTTTGTGTTTAAAATTATTTGAAATAGTGGACCGTCAACTAGACCTTGGAAATGGTTTGTGATACATCAGTGAGAGTGTTTCTTGAAAGAGGATTTGCTCTTCTTATATGAAATATGAACCAAATTAAATTTACAATATAATTATCAATAGATCTGCATTTTTAGTTATTAAAGGAAATTGATATAAGCTGATTTTATAAAAGTTATTTTGTTAGATTAAGTTCTTTCTCCTCCTTGGAGAGATAACATAATTAGGTTTATGTGACAAATGCAGTTAGGTGAGTAATCTTGGCTCCTATCCATTTAGATAAAAGAATTTTGAACAATTTGTGACCTAACAAGTTTATCAAGACAGACTCTTTTTGAGACTTTGAAAAGCAGGGGTACTTGTCTCTGAATGCGAAGTCGTCTCAGCCTTTATCTCTATTCATTCTTAGAGCCTCAGGAAGTCATTATTTTAAAAGAATCTTGGGAATGTAATTCATAATGTAACACTTTACATATACATTCCTTCATCTCAGCATTGCAACAGTAGTATTCAGGTAGGTTTAGAAGTTATTTGCTTTTCCTAGTTAAAAACCCAAAGGCAATAATGGTAAAGAGTTTACCCAGCTGTAGGGACACGTGTAATTAGACTCAGGCCTCCTGTTTCCTAGCATCAGACTCACTTCACTAGATCACAATTGGAACATTAAGCTCTGGCTTGGCAGTTTCTGAGAATCTATCACGTTTCTCAGTATATATTTAGCTGCTAGAGACATAATCAGTCGCATCTTTATCATCCTCATTATCCCTAATAACAAAGCACTAAATTAGTACTGATTGTAAGCTATATTAAGATGGTAAGTCACAGATATCTTTAAGTTAGAAAAGAATTTCTTATTTGGAAAAGAAAAGTTCTTTTTTGTAACTGACTTTCATTAACTATATATATGTGAGTTAGTAGTGCAGTTGACCCTTGAACTGTGTGGGTCCACTTACTTGCGGAGTTTTCCAACAGTAAATACTACAGTACTATGCCATCTGTGGTTGGTTGAATCCACGGAGGCGGAAACTCAGATATGGGGAGCCAACTCGAAGTTATATGTGGATTTCCCACTGCTCAGAGGATTGGTGCCCCTAATCCCCTCGTTGTTCAAGAGTCAAGTGAATACTGCAGGTGTATTCTTTTAATTTTCAAATTTACAACATTTAGGGAAAAGGGTTTTGCTTAAAATGATATTTCTTAACTTATTGATTCTTAATAGTGAATGGAAAACAAGGTATTTTAATGCTTTAAATAACGGAAAAATTAATTATATTGAAAATTTATTTGAAACCTTTGAGCCTCAACAATTCACAAAAGAAGTGTGTTTTAATTGTTTCTGATCTCCTATATTGAGTAGATTTATCTCCATTTCAATAGACCAGATAATAACACAAATCAGAGGGTCCCCGTATTAAGTTTATTTTGTTAAAGGTTTACACTGATGCACACACACACAGAGTTGACCCTTGAACAACTCTAGGGGTTAAGGGTGCCGACTCTCTGTGCAGTTGAAAATTCTGGTATAAATTTATAGTCAGCCTTCTGTAGCTGCAGTTCCTCAGTCACAGATTCAGCCAAACACAGATTTTGTAGTATTGTACATATGTACAATTGAAAAAAATTTGTGTATAAGTGGACCCAGGCAGTTCAAACCTGTGCTGTTCAAGGTTATGTTATATGAAACACAAAATGCATCTATAAGGTAGAAGGATATAATTATTGATAATTACATTAAACATGATCTAAAAGTCATACAGAAATACAAATGACCTGGTATAGCCAATGGAAAAAAAAAAAACTGAATGACTATAACTACCTGCTTTCAACATTTATGATAAAGTAATTAAGAAAGTGTAGTGTTAGTGTAATGACCAACCAATAGACCAATGGCAAAGTATAGAATCCAAAAATAACCCCACATATATATGTACAACTTATTTTCAACACAGGTACAAAAACAATTCAGATAATGGACAGTTTTTTCAACAAAACCTTTGGAACAATTAGATATTCATGTCAAAAAGGAAGAATTTCAATCCATATCTTCCATGTTATCTATTACATTTATCCATTTATTTATAAATAAGTTTATAAATTCTTGGATATGACACTAAAAGTCCAATCCATAAGAGATAAAGTTGTTGCATTAGAGTTTATCAAAATTAAAACTGTCTCTTAGGGCTTCCCTGGTGGCGCAGTGGTTGAGAGTCCACCTGCCGATGCAGGGGACACGGGTTCGTGCCCCGGTCCGGGAAGATCCCACGTGCCGCGGAGCGGCTGGGCCCGTGAGCCATGGCCGCTGAGCCTGCGCATCCGGAGCCTGTGCTCCGCGACGGGAGAGACCACAACAGTGAGAGGCCCGCGTACCGCAAAAAACAAAAAACAAAAAAAAAAGCTGTCTCTTAGACTCTGCTCAGAGAATGAAAAGACAAGCCACACACTGGAGAAAATCTTTGCAGATTACATATAAGATAAAGGGCTTTTATCCAAAATATATAAATAACACTAAACAATCCAAATTTTAAAAAGAATAAATGATTTGAATAGAACACTCAAAAAATAAAGATCACAAATAAACACATGAAAAAATGCTCAACATAGTCACTAACAAAATGCAAAAACAAAAAACAAATTTTAAAAGACCACACAAATGTTTGTTATTTTAATTGTTGTGATGGTTTCATGGCTGTATACATACGTCAAAACTTATCAAATTGCACACATTAAATATGTGCAGTATGTTAATTATACCTCAATAAAGATGTTAAAATTTTTTAAATTTAAAAATGCCTTGACAAAAATAAAAAGCCAAACCACATCCTGGGAGCAAATATTTGTGAATTGTATCTGATAAATGACTTGCATATGTAACATTCAAAGAACTTTTAAAACGCAGTAATAAGACAGGCAAACATTAAAAATGGGCAAAATATTTGAATGGATACTTCATTGAAGATTGTGAATGGCTAATTAGCACATGAAAAAAATCATTAATTATTAAGAAAATGCAAGTGAAAACCACATGAGATAACTGTATGCACTGACTAGAATGGCTGTAATTAAAAAGACTGACAATACCAACTACTGGTGAGGAGTAGTAGTAATTTGACACCTTTACACTGAGGATGGGAATGGCAGATGATACAGGCACTTTGGAAATTGGTTTGGAAGTTTCCTAAAAAGTTACACATACACTTAACCATGTGACCTGACTATTATACTTTTAGGTATTTACCCAAGAGAAATAAAAACCATGTCCACACAAAGACGTTTATGCCATTGTCCATAGCAGAATTATTTAGAATAGCTAAAAATGGGAAGCTGGTGTGTGGATAAACAAAATGTGATATATGCATACAAAGAACACTACTCAGAAATAAGAAATGAATTACTTATCCATGTAGCAACAGAATTATGCTGTGTCAAAGAAGCCAGACCAAAAAATAAAAAACCTCCATATTGTATTGTTCTATTTATATGAAATTTCTAGAAAAAAAGCAAAGATATAGACAAAAAGCACATCAGTGGTTGTCTGGGCTGTAGCTGTGATGGGCAGCTGACTACAAATGGGTACAAGGGAACTTTTCCGGGTGAGGGTATTTTAATCCTGAATTGTGGTGGTGATGGCACAACTATATAAATTTACTAAAATTCAGTGAACTGAACATGTCAATATTATTATACCTTAATAAATCTGTTAAAAAGATATTTAAGCTGAAAGTAGAAATTTGGGGCTCATCAGCATATAGATGGTGACTCTAGCTATAAAAGTAGAGATGATACCGGGAAAGTCTGCTGAAAAGGAAAACAGAAGAAGCTGTTTTCTTCAGATCCCTGTGGAAGAGCAACATTTAAACGATGCAGCAAAAAAAGAAAACGAGGAAATGCGGCTACTGAAGTAGAATAAAAACCAAACAAATATAGTGTCTCAGCAAGCAGTTATTTCTAGGAGGGTTTGGTCAAAAAGATATCCAATGCTACCGATGGGTCAAAGGAGAAAAAAGACTGTACAGCGTCTGATGGTCACCTGAGACCTCGCCATGAGCGGTTTTTGAGTAACAGGGAGGGTCCAAGTCCATCTGGAGTGGCCTGCAAAGTGAGTGAGAAGTAACAGAATGCAGACAAGAAGTGTCAGAGCCTGTTTGCAAAGCTGATCTGAAAATAGAAGGAGCAGATGAAGCAGAAACAACAGGAGAGGGAAGTGAGAGGTTTTGTTTCAAGAGACGATTCAACCACCTCTTTCAGTGGGAGCAGGGGGTGGAACAGAGGATGAAACAATTCTTCCATCCTTTAGAATAGAGGAAAGGACAGTATGGATTTAAGTGAATTCGTAGATTTCAAGGCATTAAGGGAAGGTTTGTGTGACAGCATCTGTTTTCTCCGTGGGAACCATGCTCACCCGAGGGTAAGAGCAGGAGTCTTAATGCCGAGGGTTTGAAGGAAAGAGTCGTGTAAGGACCTAGAATGAGGTTAGTGATCATGATTTTATAATGGCATTATCGGCCCAGTTGTGTGACTTTCTCTAGGATTGGTCAGCAGCTGAGGAACAAGAGAGGAGGTGGACAGTTGTTGGACTCCTTGAGGTTGGCTCCGTCAGAGAGACAGAAGAACAAGTGTGTTCAGAGTAGTGGTAAAAGAGTGGATGAAGTAAGAATGCGGACAAAAATGAAGACACTGGGGTCTGATGGACACTGTTTTCACTTGGGTTCTCCTGACTTAGAAGCAGGTAGTTTATTTAACAGGCGTCTCAAGAAGCAGGAGTAGAGGGATGGGGAAAATCTAATAAAAAAAAAGGCACATTTTTGGCCGCTTATCATTGTAGGCAACTGAGGCTGAGATGTGCTGGGGATCCCTGAGGAACCCTGTAGAATGTGCTTTACAGTTGTCTCTCTATAGGACAGGAAGCTGACACATTAATCCATCAACTCCAGTTACCCTTTGGTGGAGGATTGCTTCAAGGGCTCTTAAATTCCCCCCACCCGCTTAGATGTTGACAGTATCTAAGAGTCCATAGGAACTGAACACAACTTCAGCTGAGAGTTGAGCCTAGGGCATGTGGTACAAGGTAAATTACACCAAGTGAAGGAAAGTCCCTATGAGGTCAAAGTAACAGCAAATAACTTGGGATAGTAGGAGGAGTTCTTTGGGTGTGTGAAAGTTACATATGTCCTCAGAGCTACTGATGTATCATCAGTAAAGGGGGATGAGAACATGCAACTTGCAGAGTTACTGCTACAAGTATCACGAGCCCTTTCTATGTAAAGTGCGCTGCACAGAGCCTGGCATATAGTAAAGGACACAGACTAGAAGCCAGTGTATTATTGCTACTATCTATTGAAATATCAGTAATGTTAATAACTACCTGCATTGTGGATAATAATAGATTAATCCAAACTCTGTAAAAGAGTTTCACTACTTACCTGAACACAGTATTTTGCATACCAAGGCATTGTGATTTTGTTTCAAAAGGTATTAAATTTTGGTATAATTTTTTTAAACCATTTTTTTAATGAAGTATAGTTAATTTACAGTATTGTGTTAGCTTCAGGTATACAGTAAAGTGATTCAGTTACATATACATTCTTTTTCAGATTCTTTTCCATCATAGGTTATTACAAGACATTGAATATAGTTCCCTGTGCTATACAGTAGGTCCCTGTTGTTTATCTGTTTTATGCATAATAGTGTGTATATGTTAATCCCAAACTCCTAATGTACCTACTCTCGGTACCCACCACTGCTATCCCCTCTGGTAACTGTAAGTTTGTTTTCTATGTCTGTGAGTCTGTTTCTGTTTTATAAATAAGTTCATTTGTATCATTTTTTAAAATTCCACATATAAGTGATATCATATGATATTTGTCTTTCTCTGTCAGACTTACTTCACTTAATATGATAATCTAGGTCCATCCATGTTGCTGCAAATGGCATTATTTCATAAATTTTGGTATAGTTTTGAAAATAGTTTCATCAAAGAATGGGTATGGGAAAAATCTTAAATGTAATCTGATTTCCATTTATCCTCTTTCCTTTGGTTGGGATTGCATTTAAGTTTTGTCAGACTAGAATGACTGTATTTTCAAGGAAATCTCCAGAGATGTTCTACTGGTTTTGTTTTTGAATCTTCTGCATTTGAATTTATCCAAACACTGAGAAACAATCTAAATGCAACTACTCTCTAACAACCTCTGATGTCAAATAAATTTTTAAAAATTCTGGCTTATTAATGCTGTAGTTTTATTTTCAATCATTTTCTTCTCAATGGACAAAAAAGGAACAGCTGGTTACTATTGTCAACTTTGTTTGGGATTTATTAAGTATGCAATGCTTGACTATCTTTTTTTTTCTGTCTGGATATAGAACTGCTTTCAAAGAATGATAGAATTTACAACAATGAAGCTTTAGAGCTCACCTAGTCCCAGCATATAACCTGATGAATTAATACCAGTTAAAATATTAGTAATTGTCATCTAGCATTTCTTTTGTATCCCTCGTGGGTAAATTGCCTGATGTGTCCTTTGCTCAATTACCAATTGGTATATTATTCTTTTTCTTACGAATGATAAAACCTCTGTGTATTAATGATGTTAACCATTAAGCCACCGTATGATGCTTTTTTTCCCATTTTGTCACTTGCCTTTTAGTTTAGTTTATATTTTTGCCTTACAAGTTTATAATTAGTATTTTGTCAAATTTATTATTTTTTATGAATTTCTTTTTTGTTGTTTCTGTACTTAGAGACACCTTACTCACCATGAGTTCTAAGCTATGTTTCACTTATATTTTCTTCTGCTTCTTTAACATTTTTATTTTTAAGTGGGCTATCTAACCCATCCAGAATTCACTTTAATGCAAGATTGCACTTACTCCTAATAAAGTCCATGGTGTTTATATAGCATATTGTTTCAGTCTAACATTTCGTATCATGAATATGAAGTGAAATTTTCATAATATATATCAGTGGTTCTCAGCTGAAGACAATTTTGCCCTCTATGGGAAATTTGGCAATATCTGGAGATATTTTAATATCTGGAGATATTTTATTTGTTAAGGTAGGTAGGGTGCAGGAGAGGCTGGCTACTGGCCTTTAGTGAATAGAGGCCAGGATGACGCTAAACATCCTATAATGTACAGGAGAGCCCGTGCAAGGAAGAATTGTCAATGATGCCAAGAGTAAGAGATCTTGATAGGAGAGAGGAGAGAGAGAAAGAGAGAGCGAGAGAGAGAGAGAGAGAGAGAGAGAGAGATTGATTGGGAGGTCCTCTGCCAGTTACAAGCTCATCAATAGTGATAGTACCTGGCTGATATTTGTTTCCTACCCTGTGGGGCATTGTCAAGAGACTTTGCCTCCTGATTTGCAGAAAACCAGATTTCTACATTGTATTTTTGCTTATCCCCAGTCTGTTTTAAAAAACAAATGAGCTTAATAGTTTTAGAGCACAGATTGTGGAGCCATAGTGCCTGGGTTGAATCAGGATCCTGCCCCTTTTAAGTTGTGTGACATCGGGCAAGTTACTTAACCTCTCTGTCTTCAGTTCCCTTATCTGTAAAATGAGGGTAATAATCGTATCTTTACCCCAGATTGTCATAGATTGCAGGATGCTTAAAGCAGTGCTTGGCACATAGTAAACATTATAGAAGGGTTGGTGACAGTGATAATAATAAAGTAAATGACTTTTTTTAATGAACCTTATTTGATCACCATGGCCCCTACTTCTTATATTAAAAGTAATACTTTTTAAAATTGATTGCAGATCTTTGCCACTGATCAATTTGAAGCGGCATGTTTCTTCTTTAGCCATCTGCCACATTTCTTATGCCCTTGCCATGCCGCATAAACCCCATCAGACTACCAGCTCTATTCTCTATATTATTGTTGTTATTATTATTTAACTTTTATAACTGACAAGTTGCAGGTTTCCTTGTAGGCACATATCTCTTTAATATTTAGAGTTGCTTATGCTTTCTGTCTATGAGAACCATTAATTTTGAGTAAAGACTGTATTCATGTTTAGTTACATTCTGAAAGTCAATGATGATATCTATGGAATTATATTTGTCTTCTTGTGTCAAAGAATTCAGTTTATTCTATTAACTTGTGCGGAATACATTTTATATTGATATCTAGACACTGTGTTTTTTTGGATCCCCTTACTAGATATTTTCTTCTGGGTATTTCCGAACCTCTTAATTTCTATTTTGCTTTCGTCATATATGCCACTCTCTGGATTAGTACAGTCCAGTGGAATTTTCTGTGGTGATGTAAATATTCTATCCTGCACAGTCCAATATAGTCGGCACTACTGACCACTTGAATTGTGGCTAGGGAAACGGAAAAACTGAGTTTTAAATTTTATTAAATAGCCATGTGTGGCCAGCGGCTACGAGCCTGGAGAGCCCAGCTCTGCAGCATCTCCTTACCCTCCATTTCCAGTTTAACATCTTCAGTTTCATTATATCGTGAATGTATTTCACTGAATATGTTTGTGTGGCCTTTTGTTTATCCTATATATTATATATATTTCTTGTATTACAAGTAATCAAATTATTTTTACTTCATTTCCTGTGTTTTCAATATGGTAATAATGCATAGTCTTAGATGATTGCGTAGGGGTAGAAAACTTTTCCCTTCTTCCCTTCTAGGTTCTTTGACTGGTCTAATAATTAAATTGACATACGATAGACTAACAGGAGAAAAAGAAAGTTTTAGTACCAGAGCCCCATAAAAATATGACACCCAAAGGCAGTCAGGCAGTTGAGGCTTATCTGCCCTCAGACCTAAGGAGTGGGATGGGCCAGGCTTGGAAGGGCAGGGAGACAACTCACAGAAGGGTGAGAACGGCGTATGTGTGGTAGTCAGATGTTTGCCTGTCGTGTAGACAATTCTTTAGGTACAAAGTTATCTCTGGTAAGAGTTCTGTTTCTGGGCCAAGCCCCCTATTAAGTTCTTTTAGGCAATTAAGGGAGAGGGAAAAAAGCTGTTTCTGAGTCTTCCGGGGCTTAATTGCCTTTAGCTCAATGCAGTCCACATGCCAAAGTGGCACATTTTGGGGTGGTTTGTGCTGCTGGCACTTAATTGGGACTGTACATGTGTATTTCTACTTGTAAAATATTTAAAATATTATCTCTTAAAATCAGGTGCTTGCTTTTCTTTTTTTTTTTTATTGAAGTATAATTGATTTATAGTATTGTGTTTACATGTGTATTTCTACTTGTAAAATATTTAAAATATTATCTCTTAAAATCAGGTGCTTGCTTTTCTTTTTTTTTTTTTTATTGAAGTATAATTGATTTATAGTATTATGTTAGTTTCAGGTGTACAGCATAGTGATTCAATATTTTTATAGATTATATTCCATTTAAAGTTATTACAAAATAATGGCTATATATCCCTGTGCTGTATAATAGATCTTTGTAGTTAATTTTTTCTGTACATAGTTGGTACCTCTTAATCCCATAGCCCTATGGTGACCTTACTTCTTCTCTCTCTCCACTGATAACCATTAGTTTGTTTTCTAGTTCTGTTTTGTTATATTCATTCGTTTTATTTTTTTAGATTCCACATATAGGTGATAACATATAGTATTTCTCTTTCATCTGACTTATTTAACTAAGTATAATGCCCTCCAGACCTCTCCATATTGCTGCAAATGGCAAAATGTCATTCTTTTTTATGGCTGAGTAGTATTCCAGTGTGTGTGTGTGTGTGTGTGTGTGTGTGTGTGTGTGTGTGTACACTACATCTTCTATATCTGTTCATCTGTTCATGGACACTTAGGTTGCTTCCATATCTCGGCTATTGCAAATAATGCTGTGAACATTGGGGTGCGTGCATCTTTTCAAATTAGTGTTTTTGTTTTCTTTAGATATATGCCCAGGAGTGGAATTGCTGGCTCATATGGTAGTTCTATTTTTAGTTTTTTGAGGAACCTCCATAAAGTCACTGTTTTTCATAGTGACTGCACCAATTTACATTCCCACCAACAGTGTACAAGGGTTCCTTTTTCTCCACATCCTTGCCAACATTTATTATTTGTGGTCTTTCAGATGATAGCTCTTCTCACAGGTGTGAGGTGATATCTCATTGTAGTTTTGATTTGCATTTCTCTAACATCTTTTCTTTGAAAGATGAACATCTTTTCATTGCCTGTCGGCCATCTGTATGTCTTCTTTGGAAAAATGTCTATTCAGGTCTTCTGTCCATTTTTTAATTGGGTTTTTTTAATTTGATATTGAGTTATATGAACTGTTTATGTATTTTGGATATTAACTCCTTATTAGTCATATCATTTGCAAATATTTCCCCCCATTCATTTTGTTGTTTTTTTGTTTTTGTTGCTGTGCAAAAGTTTTTAAGTTTAATTAGTTCCAATTAGTTTACTCTTGCTTCTGTTTCCTTTGCCTTAGGAGACAGATCCATACAGATATTGCTATTATTTATGTCAGTGATCTGCCTATGTTTTCTTCTAGGAGTTTTATGGTTTCCAGAGTTACATTTAGGTCTTTAATACATTTTGAGTTTATTTTTCTATACGGTGTGAGAAAATGTTCTAACTTTATTCTTTTACATATACAATAGCTGTCCAGGTTTCCCAGCACCACTTATTGAAAAGACTGTCTTTTCTCCATTGTATATTCCTGCCTCCTTTGTCATAAATTAATTGACTATCAGTTAGTGGGTTTGTTTCTGGGCTTTTTGTCCTGTTCTGTTGATCTATGTGTCTGTTTTTGTGGCATTGCCATGCTGTTTTGATTACTGTAGCTTTGTAGTATAGTCTGAAGTCAAGGAATGTGATATGTGTAGCTTTTTTTTTTTTGGAAGCTTTCTTTGTCAATTTGGGGTCTTTTCTAATTCCATATAAATTTGGGGGTTAGGTGTTCTAGTTCTGTGAAAAATATCCTGGGTATTTTGATAGGGATTGCATTGAATCTGTAGATTGTCTTGGGTAGTATGGTCATTTTAACAATATTAACTTTACCAATCCATGAACATGGTATATCTTTCCATCTCTTTGTGTCATCTTCAATTTCTTTCATCAGTGTCTTATAGTTTTCAGAGTACAGATCTTTTACCTCCTTAGTTATATTTATTCCTAGGTATTCTAGTCTTTCTGATGCACCTGTAAATGAGATTGTTTCCTTAATTTCTTTTTCTGATAGTTTGTTGTTAGTGTATAGAAATGCAACAGATTTCTTTGTATTAATTTTGTATCCTGAAATTTTACTGAATTCATTGATGAGATCTAGTAGTTTTTTGGTGGTGTCTTTAGGGTTTTCTACGTATAGTATCAAGTCATGTGCAAACAGTGACAGTTTTACTTCTTCCTTTCCAATTCAGATGATTTTATTTCTTTTTCTGTCTGGTTGCTTTGGGTAGGACTTCCGATACTACTTGAATAAAAGTCGTGATAGAAGACATCCTTGGCTTTTTCCTTATCTTAGAGGAAATGTTTTCAGCTTTTCACTGTTGAGTATGATTTGAGCTGTGGGCCTATTATATATGGCCTTCATTATGTTGAGGTATGTTCCCTCTAGTCCCACTTTGTGGAGAGTTTTTGTCATAAATGGATGTTGAATTTGAAAAATTTTTTCTGCATCTGTTAAGATGATTATAAGATTTCTTTTCTTCAATTTGTTAATGTGGTGTGTCACACTGATTTGCAAATACTGAACCATCCTTGCATCTGCGATAAATCCCACTTGATCATGATGTATGATCCTTTTGATATATGGTTGGATTCAGTTTGCTAATATTTTGTTGAGGATTTTTGCATCAGCGATACTGGCCTGTAGTTTTCTTTCTTTTTTGTGATATCTTTATCTGGTGATGCTAGCTTTATAGAATGAGTTTGGAAGCATTCCTTCCTCTACAAGTTTTTGGAATAGTTTGAGATGGATAGATGTTAACTCTTCTCTAAATGCTTGGTAGCATTCACCTGTGAAGACATTTGGTCCTGGACTTGAGTTTTGTTTTGTTTTGTTACTGATTCAATTTCATTACTGGTAACTGGTCTGTTCATATTTTCTGTTTCTTCCAGGTTCAGTCTTGGGAGATTATACATTTCTTGGACTTTGTCCATTTCATCTAGGTTTTCCATTTTATTGGCATATAGTTGTTCATAGTAATCTTTTATGATCCTTTTTATATTTCTGTAGTGTTGGTTGTAACTTCTCCTTTTCCATTTCTGATTTTATTGATTTAGACCCTCCCTCTTTTTTTTTTTTAATGATTCTGGCCAAAGGTTTATCAATTTTGTTTATCTTTTCAAAGAACCAGCTCTTATTTCATTGATATCTTCTATTGTTTTTTAGTCTCTATTTCATTTATTTCTCCTCTGATCTTTATGATTTATTTCCTTCTACTAATTTTGGATTTTGGTCATTTTTCTTTTTCCAGTTCCTTTAGGTATAAGGTTAGGTTGTTTATTTAAGCTTTTTCTTGTTTCTTAAGGTAGGCTTGTATCACTATAAACTTCCGCATTAGAACTGCTTTTGCTGCATCCCATAGACTTTGGATTGTTGTGTTTTCATTTTCATTTGTCGCCATGTAACTTTTCATTTCTTCTTTGATTTCTTCAGTGATTCATTGGTTGTTTAGTAGCATATTGTTTCGCTTCTACGTGTTTGCCGTTTCTTTGTATTTTTTTCTTGTAGTTAATTTCTAGTCTCAGACTATTGTCGTCAGAAAAGATGCTTGATATAATTTTAATCTTCTTAAAATTATTGAGACTTGTTTTGTGGCCTAGAATGTGATTTATCCTGGAGAATGTTCTATGTGCACTTGAAAATAATGCATATTCCTTTTCTTGGTGAATGGAATGTCCTGTATATATCTGTTTAATTCATCTGATCTAATGTGTCATTTAAGGCCAGTGTTTCCTCCTTGATTTTCTGTCTGGGTGATCTGCCCATGGATATAAGTGGGTGTTAATGTCCCCTACTATTATTGTGTTAGTTACAATTCTCACTTTATGTCTGTTAATATTTGTTTTATGTATATAGGGGTTCCTATGTTGAGTTCATATATATTTACAATTGTTATATCTTCTTGTTTGATTGATCCCTTGATCATTAAGTAATGTCCTTCTTTGTCTCTTGTTTACAGCTTTAAAGTCTGTTTTGTCTGAAAAATTATTGCCACCCCAGCTTTCCTTTTTGTTAATTGAAGTATAGTTGATTTACAATATCATATTAGTTTCAGGTGTACAACATAGTGATTCCATATTTTTACAGATTATATTCTCCTTAAAGTTATTACAAAACAATAGCTATATTTCCCTGTACTGTACACTATATTCTTGTTGCTTTTCTATTTTACCCGTAGTAGTTTGTATCTCTTAATCCCATACCCTTGTCTTGCCCACTGGCAGGCAGGGCCAGGTCTTGGGGTCTCTAGGTGCAGAGCCCAGGCATCCAAGAGTGGGCCAGTTCCTGACACAGCTGGCTTTAGGGTCTGGGGTGTCCTGAAGCTTGTTTCAGCCTGCTGGTGAGTGGGGTCAGATCCTGGGGCAGCTGGCTGAGTGGCCCATGGTGTCTCACAGCTGGTGTTGGCCTGCTGGTGAGTGGGGTTGGATCCCAGGATGTTCTGTAACTGGTGTCTGCCCACTGGTGGGTGAGGCTGGTCCTGAAGCTAGAGCAGGCTGGCTTGTAGGCGGGGCCAGGCCCCAGGTCTCTGGCTGCGGGGCCCTGGGAGTCCCAGGTCTAGTGCCTGCACACTGGTGTGTGGAGCTGGATCTTCAGCCCTCTGGTGGGCAGGGATGTGTCCAGGGGCAGCTGTGGGCTCAGGGGGTCTTAAGGCAGCCTGCTTGCTGGTGAGCTTTGCCCCCACCCAGTTAGTTGTTTGTCCTGAGATGTCCCAGCACTGGCACCTACAGGCTGTTGAGCCAGTGTGGGTCTGGGTCCTGGGGCTAATAAGCTAGAAGGAGGATTCCACAATTGTGCTTCCCAGTGCCAGTGTCAACATGGTAGAATGAGCTCCCCCAGATGGCTGCTGCCAGTGTCTGTGTCCCCAGGGTGAGCTCCACTTGCCTCCTTCTCCTCTGGGAGACTCTTCAAGGTCAGCAGGTGGGTCTGACCCAGTGTCCTTTCAAGTTACTGCTTCTGTCCTGGGTCCCAGACCATGTGAGATTTTGTGTGCACCCTTTAAGAGTGGAGTCTCTATTTGCCACAGCCCCCATGACTCTCCCCAAAGTGATCCCCACTGGCCTTCAAAGCCAAATGTTCCGGGGCTCGTCTGCTCAGTGCAGGACCACCAGGCTGGGGAGCCCAATGGGGGGCTCAGAGCCCTTGCTCCTTGGGGAGAATCTCTGCAATTGTAATTATTCTACCATTTGTGGGTCACTTACCCAGGGGTATGGTCTGGGTCTCCACCCCTTCTATCTGTCCTGTTGTGGTTCCTTCTTTATGTCTTAGTTGTAGAAGATCCTTTCTGCTAGTCTTCATTGGTAGCTGCTCTGTAAATAGCTGTAAATTTGTTGCACCCAGGAGAGGAGGTGAACTCAGGTTCCTACCCCACCATCTTGGCCCAGGAGGTGCTTGCGTTTCTTTTTTTGCAAATAAAAATAATCCTGTTTATTGCCTTAAAAGATGAAGAGCAAAGGAATATATAAAGAAGGAAATAAAATCACCCTAGTGGCACAAAGCAGAGATAACTACTACTACTACTATTGCTACTATACACACACAGAGTGATGTGTGACCCACTTGGAACTTGAATGAGTTCTTTCTACACATAATATGTTCTCTTATTTTTAAACACTTTACAAATTATACAAATAATACATGCTTATTGTTTAAAAATTGAAAAACACTGAAGAGTATACTGAAGGAAATAAAATTGTCCATAGTCACTGCATGCATAGATTATTTATTTTTATTTTTCTGATTTGTTTTCTTCCAGTAGTGTTTCTAAGACCCATAGGTAGATTTATACACAGGTAGGTAGGTGGATGTTCAGGTAGACAAGCATTTTTTTTTAATTTTTTGAATTATACTATAGCTATGCAGGGTGTACCAATAAAAGTATATACCTTTCAGATAGTAATCAGACAAAAATATATGCAGCTATGAGATGTGTCATCAACAATGGTATTAGTGGCCATTCTGAACATTTGTAACTTTACAGTAATAAAAATAGATATTGATTAACATTTATTCACTAAATTTGGTAATCAAATACTTATATCTTACTTTTTTATATTGTGAGAGCTTTCCTGTAGTATAAAATAAAATTCATAAACATGATTTTAATGGTTGCATCTTATTCCACTGTATCTATATACCATAATTTATCTACCCAGTTCCCTATTATTGGACATTTAGTATGTTTCTCTTTTTACTACTATAAATAGCATTGCACTCTACATCTTACTGCCTAAAACTGTTCATCTCTGATAATTTCCTTAGGATACATTCTTAGCAAAATCACTGGGCCCAATGACATGAGCAGATTTAAGACCCCTGATATATATTGCCAAATTGCCCTCCAGGAAATTCTTTGTTGCTTATAGAAAAAAAAATAATCCTTGTTCTAGTTATACTCTTTAATCATTTTTATGCAGCTTTTTTTGAACCTTTAAACTTCTCTTCCGTTTTAGGACTCAGAATTGTTTTTTAATAAATGTTTCTTTCAAAGGATTAGCGAAGTAATCATGTTATAAATAGCCAAACAACTGCAACTCCCTTGTTTTTTTCTTAGTAAAGGTTTTCAGATGTAACATTTTTCATTGTATAAATTGTTTCTTTCTAGGGTGCACAAGGAGAAAAAGGAGATCCAGGTTTGGCCGGAGTTCATGGGCAAGATGTAAGCCTAACTTTCTTTTTTCTAACATTGTGCCCCTGAAATATGCTAACTATCTAATACTATTGAGACTTGACTATGCTTGGAAGAACTAGCCACAGTCATTGTGAAGTCAAGAATCAAGGTCGTTTTTTACGTGGCACAGTGGAGCCCCAGTATTTTTTTTTTTAAAGGCCACTGACTTTATTGATTTAAAAAACTTTACAGAGACAGTGACTATCCTGCCCAAAAGAGGGCCAAAGAGCATGAAACAGACCGGGTAGGGGGAGCTAGGTGGTCCTCGGCCAGCTTCTGGTGCTAAAGAAAAATGAGGACCTTCTTAGGAAACGGCTGAAGGACACAATGTGGCACCAGTATTTTTAGTTTTGTAATGACCAGGTAGTTCCCTGGCTTTAGATGCCTCGTACGTGTACTCATCCTTCACAGCCCTTTCTTCCTTGCTATTTCTGGCTTGCATTTCTTCTATCTTCCTTTCTCTTTCTTTTTTCTTCTTGCCTGTATTCTGCTGTGACCTGTGTTCTTACCCAGGTTACTTTTCATCTTACCCCCAATCTCCATCTACTGAGGGGTCTGCAGAGGTCGATCTCAGTGATGAGAAGAAAGTGCAGAAGGGAGGGGAGCCATATGTATCTGTGTCGCTCCCCCTCCATTGCACCTGTTCCTCAACCTGAGGGCTCCTGTCCCTGTCCCAGGGAACATCCTTGAGTCCTCCCCTGCACCCTACCCCCGACCCCCGCCCAGGACAGCTGTCCCCCCGGAGCTTCACTTGGGTTCTTATGATGGAGTTCGGAGGATAGACCAAATCTGGGCTTTCCTTAAATGTAGATTACTACCTCTTCAGGACATCAGATGTACCATTTACTGTAGATATACTAACTTTACTAAGGCAGGTATCCACAATGAAAATTATTTTTTCTCACAGTTTCCCTTATTCATTTGCATAAAAGTGTTTCAGAAAGGTGCTGAAGGACCATACTACTTACTTTCTGGATAAATGAATAAAGAAGCTAGATCCAGTTCCCTGATGCCCTAGAGGTGCTATGAAATCCATCTGGTCTGCAGTAAATGGTTGCACACAGTGGGAAGGGAGGCTTTTGTTCTTTCTATCATACTCTTTATGAGAGCAAAGACCATTTCTTGGAGTTGCTAGTACTTAGTAGATGTTTGGAGTAAGTTCTCAATAATTAGTTGCTAAATTTTCATGTTAAAACTTGAGAGATTATTATAATAGTCTAAAATATAAGTAATTAGAACCTAAACTAGGAAAACAGAGGTGAAAGGGAGTGCACAGTGATATTGCAGAGGTAAAATACATGCAACTTGGTGCTTGATTGCAGTGAAAACTCAAAAATAGCCCGAGGTTTTGACCATTCATCACAGGAAGGATATTATCTCATGATATATGTAGGAATGTTGAGAGAGATTAACTACAGTGTTGCAAAAGATAACCAAGCTGCATGTATGCCACTCTCCGAGATACAGGAGCAAAACAGGGATTTTTATTTTATTTTATTTTATTTGCCGCGTCTCGCGGCATGCGAGATCCTAGTTCCCCAACCAGGGATCGAACCCGTGCCCCCTGCAGTGGAAGCACAGTTTCTCAACCACTGGACCACTAGGGAATTCCCAAAACAAGGATTTTTAGAAGTTCATTAAGATAGTGTTAGAATTGAAATAGAGAAAGGATTTATCCAAACACTCGAGTAAAACTGGAAGGAGATTTGAGGGGTTGGAGCCTGAAATATAGTCACATTAACTTAGAGATTTGGAAACTTTTCTTATGGTGTCTGAAAGTAAGGTGATTTGGCTTTTTAGAATTAATCAGTTTGTACACCCATAGATATGAGTGCCTTCTACTTGCCCAGATCTAAAGACCGTCTTGCTGAGAGAGCCCCCAGCCTAGTGGGCAGTGTGACCTTTCCTCTTTGACAAGGTCTGGGAAGAGTCTTTCACAGCCCCCCACCCACGGGTGTGTTATTCCTTTAGCACCACCACTGTCTCATATAGCTCATTAGGTACATTATAAAGTGTGACAAATCACATTAAGTTTTCTCACTTGGTTACTTAATTAATATTCCTTCCCTTAATTTTGCCAAAGGTATTCAGAGGTCATGACTAAGGAGAAATAAGAAAAAGTAATGAAAGTTCTCTTTTTACCCCTCTACTCTTACTAGGGGTAAAGAATCACATGCTCTGTTATTTATTCCATCGGTGGTGGTTTAAATATTGTGCCGTAGTCCAAAAAACTGTTTTCATGAGGAATTTGAAATTCAGTCTTTACCCCAACTTTATGGGGTAGAGGGTGCAAGGGTGATAGCATCCCTATTTTTAGAGGCAAGAAATAAGAGCTTATGAAATTAAGAAATTTTCTTTTAGAAAATGGTAAAATCAGCCTTTATCCTGTGTTTGACCGAAAAGTCTCTTAATTTTCCCACTAAGTCATGCCACATTTCTCATTGTCTATTTTTCAATGGTAAAATAAACTGACTCCACGAACCAAAATCATTCAGCATTTATGACAGTTTGCTCTGCCTTTCAATAAGAGCAGGTACACATTCTTTGGGAATGAAGGGCATTATAATAGCTATCTCAGTTTGCATTGAAGTCAAGCCATGATGGACATTTTAACTTCAGGAACATTCTATTGGAATGCAGAGTGAATAACCTCAGTGGGCCAGGTCATGGCAGCTACTTTCCAAGTCAGAGAAGATTGGAAGAATTTAATATTCCTGTGAAACAGATTCAAAGCCTTTTTATAGTCTTTATTCTTATATATTAAATATATCTTGATGTAAATGTATCTTTTAATAATTTCATCTGTGCCAGCTTTCCCGCAAAGTGGACAAGCTCACTTCAGACACTGTAAACCTCCTTTAAAGGGAAGTATGCCAGTTCAGCTTTCTTAATGGGACACTCTTGGCATTTTGGTCATGATGGTTCTTTGCCACGTGGGACTATCTTGCAAGAGCAGAATATGCATAGTGTCCTTGAGGCTCACCAACTAATCACCAGTAGCATCTCTTAGTCATTAGACAGAAAATAAATGTTCTGATATCTTTCTAAATGCATCCGTGTGTGTGTGTGTGTGTGTGTGTGTGTGTAAACTTTGACTGATCTTCAAGGTACTGGGGTATTGGACTAAAGGTATTGGACTATACATGCTTATATTTCCCTTATAGTTTAAATAATGCATACCAAATATATATTGAAATTGTCAAAACTTTGAGTTACTAGAATTTAGCCTTCAAAATATAAGACCTCAGCTTCACATATTCTAGTTTATAATTAAGTGATTTTGACTGTGACCTACTATGAGATGCATTCAACAATGGCACCTTAAAACAGACTTGAGGGGGAATCTGAGAAAGTTGTTACCATGATCTTCGAAGCCAGACTACCTGGGCTCAAATCCCAGCTCTACCACTGTCCAGCTGGCATACTAATTAGTACATTATTTATTGTCTCCATGCCTGTTTCTTCATCTGCACAATAGGATGATAATATTAATAGCACTAACTCATAGTCTTTTTTTTATGATTAAAGGGGTCATCATACATAAAGCATTTAGGTCAGTGCCTTGCATACAGTAAGAGCTATATAAACATTTGCTATTATTAGAAACTTAAATAAAGCACATTTTCTCTAATATAGAGATAGGTAGATAGATAGATCTTTTTATTTGTTTTTTGTGGGGTTATGTAATCTTGGAAAAGTAGATTTCAGTTATTTAGTTTAGTCTTCTCCTTTGCATCTCTGTTATTGTCTTTCAAACAACTCTTATCAGAATTACAGCATCTGATGTTTCTAAAATGGTCACGTTAATCTCCTTACACCAATGCAATCTGTATACTGAATACAAAAATACTGGAATCACAGATCTGTGGTATCGGCTGGCGACAGCTGGTGCTATTGCTAGGGAACAAGATGCAGTGGGTGGAAGATGGGGAAAATAATGAATAGATGGGTTAAAAATTTTAACAAATAACATTACCGTGTATCAAATGATGTTTAAAGATGCTACATACCACCAGTAAGTAGGTCATCCAATAAAAGTTAATTCATGGTCTACCTGCTTTTATAATTCTAGTTGTGATACTGTCCTTCAGCTTTCAGCTTGCATTTTAAAAAATTTTTTATTAAGATATAGTTGATTTACAATGTTGTGTTAGTTTTAGGTGTACAGCAAAGTGAGCCATATATATATAGATAGATGATAGATATAGATATAGATATGCTTTTCTAGATTCATTTCCATTATAGGTTATTACAAGATATTGAGTATAGTTTCCTGTGCTATACAGTAGGTCCTTGTAGGCTATCTATTTCATATTTAGTGGTGGTATATTTTAATCCCAAACTTCTAATTTATTACTTCCCCCCTTCCCCTTTGGTAACTGTAAGTTTGTTTTCTATGTCTGTGAGTCTGTTTCTGGTTTGTAAATAAGTTCATTTTGCATTTGGATAAGAGTGCCTGTCTCTCATAACATACAGAGCCCACTACTGTGATTTTGAGCATCTTTATATACACAAATTTTATTAAGAACCTTGATAATAGATGCCCATCTTATTCAGTATTAAATTCAGAGTCTGTTCCATTTTATTCTCCCTCACTTATGGTGAGTGCTGTGTCTTTTTCTCCCTAGTACTCAATATCCATTGATAGCAACACTAATGTCACATGAGGAGAAAAATTGCACTTGAGGAAAGCATTACTGATCTACTTCTCGGAGCGTATTATGATGCCATGGCCTTAACAACATAGTACTTGATCACAGGAGGACATGAGCTCCATTGTCCCACGTCAATGGCCAATAAAAGTAGAAGCTCGATGAGTGCAGTACTTCCCAATTGCATTTTATTCTATGTGAGTTAAAGCACAGTTGTTACATATCCATCAAACTGAGTACAGAACTGGACAGAACAATTAACTATCCCTTAGACTTGGGGCTTGAAAAGTAAAAGCAACATTTATTAAGTGTCTGCGCTGTGCTAAGTAATTTTACAACATGTGAGTCTCAGAACAACCCTTCAAGACAACTATTACTTTTTATTTTTTTGTTGAAATATAGTTGATTTACAATGTTGTGATAATTACTGCTATACAACAAATTGATTCAGTTATACATATATATATATATACACACACCATCTTTTTTATATATATTCTTTTCCATATGGTTTATCATAGGATATTGAATATAGTTCCCTGTGCTGTACAGTAGGACCATGTTTTTTATCCATTCTATATATAAAAGCTTACATCTGCTAACCCCAACCTCCCATTCCCTCCCTCCCCCAAACCCCTCCCCATTGACAACCACCAGTCTGTTCTCTGTGTCCTTGATTCTATTTCATAGATAGGTTCATTTGCATCATATTTTAGATTCCACATAGGAGCACTATCATATGATGTTTGTCTTTGTCTGGTTTACTTCACCTAGTATGATAATCTCTAGGTCCATCCATGTAGCTGCAGATGGCATTATTTCATTCTTTTTTATGGCTGAGTAATATTCCGTTGTATACATGTACCACATCTTTTTTTTTTTAACATCTTTGTTGGAGTATAATTGCTTTACAATGGTGTGTTAGTTTCTGCTTTATAACAAAGTGAATCAGTTATACACATACACATGTTCCCATATCTTTTCCCTCTTGTGTCTCCCTCCCTCCCGCCCTCCCTATCCTACCCCTCTAGATGGTCACAAAGCACCGAGCTGATCTCCCTGTGCTATGCGGCTGCTTCCCACCAGCTATCTATTCCACGCTTGGTAGTGTATATATGTCCATGCCACTCTCTCACTTTGTCACAGCTTACCCTTCCCCCTCCCCATATCCTCAAGTCCATTCTCTAGTCGGTCTGTGTCTCCATTCCCGTCCTACCCCTAGGCTCTTCATGACCTTTTTTTCTTAGATTCCATATATATGTGTTAGCATACGGTATTTGTTTTTCTCTTTCTGACTTACTTCACTCTGTATGACAGACTCTAGGTCCATCCACCTCACTACAAATAACTCAATTTCATTT
>NC_041223.1:80792353-80836334 GCF_002837175.3 Physeter macrocephalus
TGTTTGTAGATTTTTTGATGACAGCCATTCTGACTGGTGTGAGGTGATACCTCATTGTAGTTTTAATTTGCATTTCTCTAATTATTAGTGATGTTGAGGATCCTTTCATGTGTTTGTTGGCAATCTGATATCTTTAATAGAAAAATGTCTATTTAGGTCTTCTGCCCATTTTTGGATTGGGTTGTTTGTTTTTTTGATATTGAGCTGCATGAGCTGCTTGTAAATTTTGGAGATTAATTCTTTTTCAGTTGCTTCATTTGCAAATCTTTTCTCCTGAGGGTTTTTAAAAATGGTAAAGAAGGCTTTTAATTGAAGATTATCCCAATTTGAGTGTTGCAATAGGGAAGAGAGATTGGGCTCAACTTTGAATACAAGGATGAGTGGGGATTTATGGCCAAGGAATAGAGAGATGTGGTCAGTGAGTGGAATAGCCAGTCGCTTAAGCCAAGTACACATCAGCCTTGGTACCTCCCTTTCCCTGGCCCTACACCAGCGTTTCTGCAAGTCCATCCACACCCTCAGCCATCTTGCTCTCTTGCCTGCAAAGCTGTGAGACCCCCTTTTCTGCTTCTGCTCTTGCTGTGTACAATCTACTTTCATGTTGTAGCTAAAACTATCTTTTTTTGGAAACACAGTCAAATCATGCCATTTCTAGGCTAAAACCCTAAGTGGCTTCCCCTTGCACTTAGAACAAAACCCATCCTTCTCTCCATGGCCTACAGTTCTCTATGTGCTGTGACCCTTGACTAACCTTGACCTCATCTCCTGCTCTTTTCCCCCTTACCTGCTCATGACACTTCTTCCACCTAGAGGGCTTTTGTGCTTGCTTTGCCTCACCCACCCGTCCCTCCGCTTGCCCCAACACTTTTTTCCAGGATCACTGCATGACTGGATCCTGTGAAACAAACATCCCCTCTCCCCCGAGGCCATTTTCAACCACTACCCTCACTGAAATAGCAGCCTCTGCCCCGCACCCATCACATTCAGCCCGTGGACCTGTTCATTGTCAGTCACCCTCCTCTATAACGTGAATTCCATTGGGGCAGGAATCCTGACTTTGTTATCGAAAAAATTATAATGATACTTGTTAAAATGGTAAAGAAAGTTTTTTATTCAAGATTATTGCAATAGGGAAGAGAGATTGGGCTCAACTCTGCAACAAGGAAGAGTGGGAATTTGTAGCAAAGGAGTAGAGCGATGTAGTCAGCGAATGGAATATTACTAAGAGCAGACATCAAGGCTGGGGGATTTTCTCTAAACTGCCTTAACACGATTCTTGCTAAAGGCACACCAAAGACTTACGCATCAAAGAGGGCGATGAGGGACTTGATCAGATATCAGGGCTGGGGAATTCTTTCTAAACTGACTGAACAAGATTCTTGCTAAAACTGGGCCAAGCAAGCCAAAGACAGACAGGATGGGGCCGAAATTGAGGCCTGGCTCAAGTTTCGTTAAGGAGGGAGTCTTTGTCAACTTCCTGTTCTTTTTTGTGTCTCTCAATAACACTCTCTAGTACAAATAAAGTATAATATATTATATATTCTATTTTAAAATCTAATATTACAATTTCAAGACAAAGGTAAATATACTATACTTTCTTATAGCCACATTTTAAAAAGTAGAAAGAAACAGGTGAAACTAATTTTAGTAATATATCTTATTTAATCCCATATCCACAATGTTATCTTTTCAATACATAATCAACAGAAAAATTATTAATGAGCCACTGTACATTCTTTTTTGTACCAAATATCGAAAACCCGATGGTATTGCACATTTCCATTCAGACTAGCCACATTTCAAGGGTGAAAAGCTACATGAGGCCCCGGGCCACCTATCGGGCAGTACAGATCTGTCAACTGTAGGGGTGACTGCACAAAGGGTATCCAGCAAATGTCTACTGAATAAATGCATGAGCGAACTAAGAGTAAACCGTAATCACAGAAATAGCCGTTTTCTTTCCACAAGCGTTCAGAATATGTTGATGCCAAGTTTCACTCCAGAGGCATGTATAAATAGAGTATGTGTTGCTTGATTTGGGAAAGAATGGGTATTTCAAATAATAAAGAGAATATCACATCTCAAATATGATTTAATTTTTCACTCATCCTTGTTCTATAAATACCTGGAGGTAATGATGGAAGGAACATAGCTATGAATTTTATCCACAAAGTTGTTTATGCACCACAAAGGTGTTTGTTTTAACCAATGATTGAATAGATGTTTTCACCCATTAAATTTTTTTTCTTAAAGTATAAGGCTACAGTTTTCACATATTCTTTGTAACAAGATTATTTAAAATATCTCGTTTACTTTTGTTCCTTTAAATTCATCCTCAGCTTCTACATCGAGTAGCTACAAGTGATGCATTTGGCATTGTTTATTCACTACAAAATGTCAGAGCAGTAAGAGCTGGATGCCTCAGCTAGGAACAGTAAGATGCTTGGATTTACTGTGCATTCTGTGGCTTCAGAATATTTCTTTTTTCCATTATTGTTCTTCCCTCACCCAATGTGTTAAATTAAGGATGAGAAAAGATATTTTTTCCTATTTACCTTACAGTTGGGACATGTCTATCTAATTTTCTTTCTGTTTACACTGTGAATACATTCAACTGTAGCACTGATCTCCAGTGAAATCTATTGTGTTCCTGACAGCTGTCATTTCTGAATCAGATCAACCAAATACCTACTGAAACACCCAAGAGTCCAGAAGACTCATGAATATATTTATCTGATATGCTATGTCTTATATAGTTTTATTTGATAGCTTTATAAATCCAGGTAAAAAAAGAAATAGGAGTTAGAGAACTAAACCAGACTTTAAAACAGGAGAGACATTGCATTTTAGCTCCAGCTTTGTGAGGGATGGGAAAAGAATACATCCTTCATCCCTTCCCCCCCCCCCACAATTAGATTTCTCGATAGAGATGAAAAAATGTTTTTGATTTAAATCTTGAATTTGGGGGGCAAGCTTTATAAAGGCCGAATCAATGCTAAATCAGAGGTATTTACAACATCTACAAATTTAAGCCAAAGTGGATACTTAGAAGCTCATATAGATCTAAATGATGTTCTCCCAGATGGTGAATTAATGTAATTTTAGCAGGAAGCAAAGTTGCACAAATATGCAGTATTGCGGCCTCACACTGATTTAATGTATCTGTACCCACCACAGCGCAGATGTTGTATATCATTTTAGAGCCAGTTTTTCTACACTACACACTGAAGATGGGATTTGGGAGTTCAGTAAATTATGATTTATTTTGCGACCAATGACTTGTTAGAAATTCAAGCTTTCTGTGAACTGTATATAGAAATCACATTAGCTGTGTTCTTTGCACAGGGTTTGAAAGGTGACGTGGGTCCTCATGGTCCACCTGGCCCCAAAGGAGAAAAGGTACCGTATTCACCCAGGAAAGTGCCAATCTTTTCTTAAGAGAACCCTGAGAACCTATGAAGTGACTTTTCATTGATACTGTTTAACTGCTAAAAGTTAATTTTGTTAAAATTCACCAAAGACTGTTATGTTAAAAGCATCTGAACAAGAAGAAAAGCCTTGTGGTTCATTTAATTAGTTTGAGGAGATTAAATGCACAATTGCGAGTCGACATTAATTTGTGTTTATAAGATTTCCCTTTTCTCTCCCTTGCTTAACAGCATTAAGTATTGCGTCACCAAATTAGTAGCCATGTTCTGTACTGGGGACCTTTGCCAATAGCACTGAGCTGCTACCACGATGGTGAAGCAGGCGGCCTTTGCAGGGAAGGAGGCTAACTGTGCATCTCAGTCTTAATCTAAATGCCCCATTTCCTAACACCTTTTCTCGTATGTCATTTTATAGTGGCCTATTGGCAGGGACCTTGAAAAGAGAATTATGAGATAGTAAAAGCAAAAGTTGTTTTGAGTAAGGTCCTTGGATGATACTAGTTTGATGACAATTGTACGTGTAGACGTTTTGCACTGTATTTTGTTCTCCATTCTCAGCACATTTGGAAATCTTTGTCTATCTTCAATATTTACCTCTACATGAAAATTGACTTTGCAAATTGGTCCCCAGTGACTGATTTAAGCTACATCAATGTTCTTTAACAGCTATCGGTTATTTTTATTCAGGTGTTCCCCAAATAATGATTACACAAGGCTAAGTCCTCACTTTTGAGGTGATAATGTTAGATCAAAAAAGAGAACGTCATAGAGATACTCCCAACACGAGAATACAGCATGCCAGTGCCCCATGCCACATGGTGTTGGTTCCACCGTGTCCATTTGAAGGGGGATTATGGCAGTGATGCTTGACTTTTTTTTAAGCAATGACTTTATTCAGTTCACCAACGGCACTCTGGGATTCAATTTATTTGTCTGCAAAATGAGGGGTTTTGATGAGATGGAGGGTCCCTAAGAGTCTGTAAATTTAACATTCTAAGACTTACCTTTTAAAAAAACTTAATTTCTTTTATTGAGGTATAGTTAGTTTACAATATTATATTAGTTTCAGTTGTACAGCATAGTGATTCAAAATTTTTATAGATTATACTCCATTTAAAGTTATTGTAAAATATTGGCTATATTCCCTGTGCTGAACAGTATATCCTTGTAGCTTATTTATTTCATGCCTAGTAGTTTGTACTTCTTAATCCTTTACCCCTGTCTTGCCTTTCCCAGTGATGCTTGATCTTAATGACTAAGAGTTCTCATGAAATAAATAGGGATGCTGATACAATAAAGCATATAGGTGACATATTTATAAATTGGAAAATGATAAACTTTTAGATTAACCATATTTTTTAGATTTTGAATAGTTTGTCAATATATCCACCTGGTAATTTGTATTCACATAGGTCAGCAAAGCAACGTTAGTATTTAAAAATACGTGAAAATAGGCAAAGTCTCATACAACTGTTGGCAAGTGCAAGGCCAGTTCAGCAAAGCTTTAAAAGAGGCAGTGGGGCTGCTTCTCGCAGCTGGAAGGCATGAAGTGGGGAGACCCACTTATTATTTCTGCTGCTCCATTGGCAAGTAACCATATTTGAAGAGATATTCTTTCTAATTTTGGATTAGTAGACAAAAGAATGGAAACTAGATTATTTTAGCTTTTCAAAACAAGTTCTCCCTCTGCAGAAAGCATGGGGATGCACAAGGCGATATTTATATCATGAGTGCTAAAAGCACATGATCAATTTTTCATTGTGCAGAGACCTTTATCAAGGTAAAATTCTCCTTTTCTTCCAGATTTATCTAGATATTGCTTTGATCCATTCAGAAAATTTATAAACAACATGAGCAAAAAGGGACTAGTGGTAATTGCAGCTTTTCTTTCATCTATTTTAGGGAGATCTGGGACCTCCAGGACCGCCAGCCTTAACTGTAAGTATTCTTGAAATCAGAATTCAAAACTGAAATACGTTAAACCTGTTTATTATTCACATTACATCATGATTAAACCAGAATTTAAGCCACTGGATATTTTGAGAACTGAAAGTGACTTGAGTAGATCTAGGCAAACCTCCAGATTTTAAAGATGGGGCATCTGGCCACAACACTGAAGGGCTTAACCCGAGGTCATGCAGGTAGTTCTAGAAAAGCCTGGAAGCAGTACCTAACCTAAGCAATTTTCTCCACCCTCCATGTGGTTCATAATTTTGCCCCTTAAAAGTTTGATTGTACATCCTTAACATGACATTTAAAGTTAATGGAAGCAGAGACAGTTCTGTTTACTCTAAAAAGTGTAAAAGAACAAAATAAACTATAATCACCCAATGTATAAATATAACTACCTATTTAAACTGTTACATTCTTCAAAACCTGTTCAAGACTGTTGTTTTTTCCTATGTGAGTTGCTTCTAAGATTTGCACATGATAAAATGGCAGTATTTCAGAAACAGATTTATGAGAAAAGTTTATAATGTGTGCGTAATGGGATTGTTCTCAATTAAATGGTTCATCATTTATTAAACATTTAATCATAAGTATGTAATGCTTTTATATTTGGATACAATTTGCTGTTACTGATTTTCTTCATCGTCCATTAGGGTTTCTCATTTAACTTAAAGATTTAGTCTGAGAATGACACTAAGCCTAATGGAAAAGAGGAAAGGCTTTTAAATAAGATCATGTGTAGCCTGAGGTCTCTTGAATTTTATGTTGCTATCATCTAATGACATAAATTAAGAATTTAAATCATCAGTTTTCCAAGACCTGTCGTGATCATAGAAGGTTAGGTGTAAAGAAGTCTTCTAGCGTCTGGATGGGGGTCTTCCAGTGGAGCAGCATAGGACTCACAAAGGCTGTGTGACTTGGATAACATTCCTATTTATCTTTGTACTTGAAAATGTCATTATGAACACTACGTTAATAATGTCTTACACAGATCATCTTTGCAATGCTCACTTGAAGGGCAAATATTCTTCATAAATGGAAAATCTAAGGAACCAAACAAATGACTTCCTTAGGACTATCCAAGTTCAATTCACAGTGGAATTCTCTGCTTGAAACTTTGACTTTCAAGACGGAAATAAAAACTATTTATTTGAGAGGAGACTTTAAAGGCATATTATTCAATTTTTTATAATTTGTGGAGTTTATTTCTTAAATTATTTGACAGTGATTTCGAGTTAAGCCTGCTCATTTTATTTAAATCACATGCTTGCTTTTCTTCAGCTGAGTTATGTGTTCAATCATTCCACGTAGTTATCTGATTACCTAGTTGTTTTCAACTTGTGTTTGAAGACCAAAATGCAATCTCTATCTGTATCATTTCACCTGATAAGCAAATTTGACCCCTCAGCCAGAATATTATATTGGACTATATCTATCTTGTGGATTTTTAGTGGCAGCTGACATCTTTCTGTCCGGTAGCACCTTGTAGATGTCTCTTTGCACTATTCAGCTGGCAGACACCAAAGGAGTACAAGCTGATTTTTACCCTTATCTAAAGATATGAGAGAGATGCTAAAGTAGGAGGTCAAGATGGCAGATTAGGAGGACGTGGAGCTCACCTCCCCCCACAAACACATCAAAAATACATCTACATGTGGAATAATTCTCACAGAAAACCAACTGAAAGCCAGTAGAACATCTCTTATACAGCCAAAGCTGGAAGAAAGATTCCTGCATAACTGGGTAGGACAAAAAAAAAAAAGGTATTGGGACAGGACCGGTGCCCCTGGGAGGGAGCTGTGAAAGAGGAAAGGCCCGCATGGGCAGCCCCTCACCCTTGGAAACCCTTCACTAGCTGGGAGGTCCATCAGGACAGATAGAGGAGCCGGAGGGCGCCTGGACTCTGCCCACGAGGAGTCTGTGTGTGCTGGCTCGTTAGCAGTCAGGGCACAGAGAGACTGGCAGTGATGGCTGCCACCTTACCCACTTCCCAGCCTGAGACGCACTTTGGGTGGAGCTGCCAGTACACAGAGGAGGTAGGAGCTGAAACTTGGGCTTCTGTGGACGAGCCCTGGGAGAGGACTCGGTCTAGCTGTGCGTAGACAGCCCCCAGGACCTGGGGTGTAGTCGAGGCGTAACCTCAGAGCCTGTTGTTAGTGCACACATGGCAGGGTGTGCGCCCACCATAGGGACCCTCCACTTAGCCTGCCCACGCGGGGCACTGCTCCATTGGCAGGCTTTGTGCGTGCACGCACTGTGGGGCTGGGGCTGACGCCTGAGCCCATAATCAGCACTCCCACAGTGGGGGCAGGTGGGAGGTGGGCCCTGCAGCAGCAGACTTCTTCATTGGTGTGCACACCAGTGGGGGGCACCTTCCACAGAATCGTACATCTCCAGTGGACAGGCCCTGGCGAGAAGCGTGCAGAGGTTCCTTTCCCAGCAGGAGTGCTCCAGTTCCACCCACCTCACACAAAGCTTGGAGCTGGAATCTGGGGGGAGAGGCCCTGGGAGAGCCCTACCACAGAGGAGGCCTAGGTCTCAGGTGGCAGCACACCACTTCAATTCCTGCAACTACAATGCCCTGATCCCCAGGGCCAGCCTTACACTAGGTCTGGGACAAACACAACCGAGAAAGGGATGTGACCTTGGGCTGCTTCTGAGCAGAGCCGTGGACGCCTGAATAGGTGGTACATAGGTTCACTGTGACCACATGGGCCTCTCTTGCTTCAGCACTCACCTCCTTGGGACAGAGCACACACTTAAGGGCAACAGAGCCTTATCAAACCCAACCTTCAGGGCTTCTACTGAAACAACTGGGGAGAAGGCCCCACCCCCAACAGGGTTGTGACAGCCACGGAGCAAAGAGGAGGCCCCGCCCAACATGCAGGGCAGGAATTGGACACCACGACACCAGTCATACCTTCTATCAAGGGGATAACAGCCATCACACTCTTGAGGAAAGATGTGGCAGGCATCCATTATAAAAACAGCTCTCACAGGAAAAATATTAGACTTACATAGTCTACAAAGTGATGCTCCGACGTAAAAACAGCCCTCCAAGACCACAGTAGATAACTGTTTCTCCTAACTTCATAGAGTCAGAGAAATATAAGTAAAATGAAGAAACAGAGGAGCTACTCTCAATAAAAAGAATAAGTGAAATCCCCTAAAAAACAATTAATGAAACATACCTCTTCAGTCTACTAGACCCCTGAGTTCAAAAAGGAGGGAATTAAAATGCTAAAGGAATTAAGAAAGATTTTCAATAGAAATGCAGATCACTGTAACAAGGAACTAGAAACTATAAAGAAGAAACAATAAAAATTAGACAACTCAATTGGTGAGATAAAAAATGAGCTAAAAGCAGACTGAATAATGCAGAAGAACAAATTAGTGATTTGGAAGATAGAATAATGGAAATCACCCAATCAGAACAGCAGACAGAAAGACAAATGAAAAAACAAATGAGGGCTTCCCTAGTGGCGCAGTGGTTAAGAATCCACCTGCCAATGTAGGGGACATGGGCTCGAGCCCTGGTCCGGGAAGATCCCACATGCCACGGAGCAACTAAGCCCTGGCGCCACAACTACTGAGCCTGTGCTCTAGAGCCCACAAGGCACAACTACTGAGCCCACGTTCCACAACTACTGAAACCCACGTGCCTAGAGCCCGTGCTCCACAACAAGAGAAGCCACTGCAACGAGAAGCCCGCACACCACAATGAAGCGTACCCCCGCTCGCCGCAGCTAGAGAAAGCCCACGCGCAGCAATGAATACCCAACGCAGCCAAAAATAAATAAATAAAATAAATAAATTTTTTAAAAATGAAAGAAACATACAAGATCTATGGGATTATATGAAGTGTGCTAACCTACACATAATAGGAGTTCCAGAAAGGAAAAAAAAAGAGAGAGAAATGGATCAAAAATGTATAGAAATTATGGCTGAACACTTCCCAAACCTAAATAAAGAAAGAGATATCAGGTACAGGGAGCACAGAGGGTTCTGAACAAGATGAACCCAAACAGACCCACATCAAGACATATCATAATTAAAATGGCAAAAGTTAAAGAGAGGATTCTAAAGTCAGCAAGAGAAAAAGAGTCAGTTACAAGGGAACCCTCATAGGCTGATTTCTCTACAGAAACTTTGCAGGCCAGAAGGAAGTGGCAATATATATTCAAAGTCCTGAAAGGGGAAACCTGCAACCTAGGATACTCTACCCAGCAATATTATCATTTAAAATAGAAGGAGAAACAAATAATTTCTCTGACAGAAACTAAAAGAATACAGCAATACTAAAGCTAACCTAAAAGAAATATTGAAAGATCTTCTCTAAATAGAAAAGAAGCAAGAATCTATAGGAAAGGGAAAAACACAATAGGAAAGGCCGATATATAAAGTGATTAAACATCACTTAAATAAGCCAGTGCAAAGATAAAAAAACAATAAAAATATGTTGTTAAAGCAATTATAACTAAAATTAACAGCAAAAAGATAAATATGAAGGTGTAAAATAGGACATCAAAATCACAAAATGCAGAAGAGGGGAGAAAAAAAAATGTATATATTTTTTAGAACGTGTCTGAACTTACATGACTATCAGTCTAAAGCAAGCAGATATAGTTCTGGGTTAACATACTTGAAAACCAGAGTAACCACAAATCAAAAACATACAACAGATTCACAAAAACCAAAAAGAAAGGAACTCAAGCATAATACAAAAGAAAACCATCAAACCACAAAAGGAAAACCAAAAAGAAAGGAACAAAGAAGAACTACAAAATCAGCTGGAAAATAAGGTTTAAAATGGTAATAAATGCATCTTATCAATAATTACTTTAAATGTCAATGCACTAAATGCTTCAATTAAAAGACTTTGAGGACTTCCCTGGTGGTGCAGTGGTTGAGAGTCTGCCTGCCAATGCAGGGGACACGGGTTAAATAAATAAAATAAATAAATTTTTTAAAAATGAAAGAAACATACAAGATCTATGGGATTATATGAAGTGTGCTAACCTACACATAATAGGAGTTCCAGAAAGGAAAAAAAAAGAGAAATGGATCAAAAATGTATTTGAAGAAATTATGGCTGAACACTTCCCAAACCTAAATAAAGAAAGAGATATCAGGTACAGGGAGCACAGAGGGTTCTGAACAAGATGAACCCAAACAGACCCACATCAAGACATATCATAATTAAAATGGCAAAAGTTAAAGAGAGGATTCTAAAGTCAGCAAGAGAAAAAGAGTCAGTTACAAGGGAACCCTCATAGGCTGATTTCTCTACAGAAACTTTGCAGGCCAGAAGGAAGTGGCAATATATATTCAAAGTCCTGAAAGGGGAAACCTGCAACCTAGGATACTCTACCCAGCAATATTATCATTTAAAATAGAAGGAGAAACAAATAATTTCTCTGACAGAAACTAAAAGAATACAGCAATACTAAAGCTAACCTAAAAGAAATATTGAAAGATCTTCTCTAAATAGAAAAGAAGCAAGAATCTATAGGAAAGGGAAAAACACAATAGGAAAGGCCGATATATAAAGTGATTAAACATCACTTAAATAAGCCAGTGCAAAGATAAAAAAACAATAAAAATATGTTGTTAAAGCAATTATAACTAAAATTAACAGCAAAAAGATAAATATGAAGGTGTAAAATAGGACATCAAAATCACAAAATGCAGAAGAGGGGAGAAAAAAAAATGTATATATTTTTTAGAACGTGTCTGAACTTACATGACTATCAGTCTAAAGCAAGCAGATATAGTTCTGGGTTAACATACTTGAAAACCAGAGTAACCACAAATCAAAAACATACAACAGATTCACAAAAACCAAAAAGAAAGGAACTCAAGCATAATACAAAAGAAAACCATCAAACCACAAAAGGAAAACCAAAAAGAAAGGAACAAAGAAGAACTACAAAATCAGCTGGAAAATAAGGTTTAAAATGGTAATAAATGCATCTTATCAATAATTACTTTAAATGTCAATGCACTAAATGCTTCAATTAAAAGACTTTGAGGACTTCCCTGGTGGTGCAGTGGTTGAGAGTCTGCCTGCCAATGCAGGGGACACGGGTTCGTGCCCTGGTCCGGGAAGATCCCACATGCCGTGGAGCAGCTGGGCCCGTGAGCCATGGCCCCTGAGCCTGTGCGTCCGGAACCTGTGCTCCACAATGGGAGAGACCTGCGTACCACAAAAAAAAAAAAAAAAAAAGACATTGACTGGCAGATTGGATAAAAAAACACAAGAATCTATAATATGCTACTGCAGAAGACTCACTTTAGGGTGAAAGATACACATAGATTGAAAGCAAGGGGGTGGAAAAAGATATTTCATGCAAATGAAAACAATAAAAAAGCAGGGGTAGCAATACTCATATCGGACAAAATAGACTTTAAAACAAAGTCTATAACAAAGGACAAAGAATGGCATTAGATATTGATAAGGGGGTCAATACAAGAAGAAGATATTATACTCATTAACATATATACACCCAATATAGGAGCATCTAAATGTATAAAACAAATACTAACAGACTTAAAAGGAGAAATTGACAGGAATACAATAATAGTGGCATACTTTAACACCATATTGACATCAATGGACCAATCTTCCATACAGGAAATCAGTAAGGCAACAGAGATCCTAAAATGACACAACAGAACAGTTGGACTTAATTGATATCTACAGGAAACTACATCCAAAAACCCCAGAATACACATTCTTTTCATACGCGCATGGAACATTCTCTAGGATAGACCACATACTAAGACACAAAACAAGCCTCAACACATTTAAGAGGATAGAAGTTATTTCAAGCATCTTTTCTCACCACAATGGTAAGAAACTAGAAATCAACCACAGAAAGAAAAACAGGGAAAAAAAACATTACATGGAAACTAATCAATCATGACCAGTGGGTCAATGATAAAATCAAAGAGGAAATCAGAAAATATTTTGAGACAAACAAAAACATAGCCTTACAAAAATCTATGGGATGGGGACAAATGTGTATGTATAACTGATTCACTTTGTTATAAAGCAGAAACTAACATCATTGTAAAGCAATTATACTCCAATAAAGATGTTAAAAAAAAATCTATGGGATGCAGCAAAGGCAGTTCTAATAGGGAAGTTTGTAGTGATACAGGCCCTCTTCAAGTAACAAGAAAAACATCAAATAAACAACCTACCCTATCACCTAAAAGAAATAGAAAAAGAACAAACAAAACCCAAAATCAGCAGAAGGAAGGAAATAATAAAGATCAGAGGGGAAATAAATAAAATTGAGATAAAAACAATAAAAATGATCAATAAAACTAAGAGCTGGTTTTTTGAAAGGATAAATAAAATTGACAAACCTCTATCCAGATTCACCAAGAAGGAAAGAGAGAGGACCCAAGTAAACAAAATGAGAAATGAAAGAGGACAGATAACTACCAATACCACAGAAATACAAAACATCATAAGAGAATACTATGAACAGTTATATGCCAACAGATTGGACAACCTGGAAGAAATGAACAAGTTTCTAGAAACATATAGCCTGCCAAAACTGAGTCAAGAAGAAACAGATCATTTGAACAGACTGATTACTAGAAGTGAAATAGAATCTGTAATTTAAAAAAAACAAAACAAAACTCCCTGTAAACAAAAGCCCAGGACCAGATGGCTCACTGGGGAATTCTACCAAATATACAAATAAGAATTTATGTCTATCCTTCATAAACTATTCCAAAAGAATAAAGATGAGGGATCACTCCCAAAGTCATTCTATGAAGCCATTATCACCCTGAAACCAAAATTAGAGAAAGACACTGCAAAAAAAGAAAATTATAGAGGAATATCCTTGATGAATATAGATGCAAAAATCCTCAACAGAATATTAGCAAACTGAATCTAACAGTACATGAAAAGGATCATACACCATGATCAAGTTGGATTCATTCCAGGGTCACAAGGATGGTTCAACATACTCAACTCAACCAGTGCATTACATCACATCAACAAAAGAGAAGACAAAAACCGCATGATCATCTCAATAGACACAGAAAGAGCATTTGATAAAATTCAACGTTCATTCATGATAAAAACTCTCACCAAAGTGGGTATAGAGGGAACATATCTCAACATAATAAGAGCCATTTATGACAAACCAACTATTGAGAGGTTTTATTTTTAAAACAACTAGCTATAAGTTATAGCCAACTTAAAACTTATTGGTGAAAAGCTGAAACCCTTCCTGTTAATTTCTGGAACAACCACTCTTACTACTACTTCTTTTTTTTTTTTTTTTTTTGTGGAGCTCTCTTACTACTTCTATTCAACATAGAATTGGAAGACTTAGCCACAGCAGTCAGACAAGAAAAAGAAATAAAGGTATCCAAGTTGGAAGGGAAGAAATTAAATTGTCATTATATATAGATGACATGATACTCTATATAGAAAACCCTAAAGACTTCACCAAAAACTACTAGAATTAATAAAAGAATTCAGCAAGGTTGCAGGATACAAGATTAATATACAGAAATATATTGCATTTCTTTACGCTAACAATGAAATACCAGAAAGAGAAAGTAAAAAAACCCAAAAATCCCATTTAAAATCACATCAAAAAATAATAATAAAATATTTAGATATAAACCTAACTAAGGAGGTGAAGGACCTATACAGTGAAAGCTGTAAGACATTGATAAAGGAAATTGAAGATGATTCAAAGAAATGGAAAGATACCCATTTCTCTTGGATTGAAAGAATTAGTATTGTTAAGATGGCCATACTACCCAAAGCATTATACGAATTTAATGCAATCCCTATCAAATTACCCATGACATTTTTCACAGAACTAAAACAAATAATCCTAAAATTTATATGGCGCCACAAAAGACCCAGAATTGCCAAAGCAATCCTGAGGAAAAATAATAAAACTGGAGGCATAAGCCTCCCAGACTTCAGATAATACTACAAAGCTTCAGTAATCAAAACATCGTGGTATTGGCACAAAAGCAGACATATAGGCAAATGGAACAGAATAAACAACCCAGAAATAAAACCACACACCTACAGTCAATCTACAACAAAGGAGGCAAGAATATACAACGGAGAAAAGACAGTCTGAAACTAAAATCAATAAAAATAGAAAAGCTGGAAAATGAAAAAATATGTGGAAATTAAGCAACACACTCCTGAACAGCCAGTGGGTCAAAAATTAAGTCAAAAGGGAAATATAAAAATATCTTAAAACAAATGAAAATGGAAACAAAACATACCAAAATTTATGGGATGCAGCAAAGGCAATTCTAAGAGAGATGTTTATAGCTATAAATGCCTACATTAAGAAAAAAGAAAGATCTCAAGTAAACAACCTAACTTTACACCTAAATGTACTAGGAAAGGAAGAACAAACAAGGTCCAAAGTTAGCAGAATCAAAAAAATAACAATGATCAGAGCAGGGATAAATGAAATGGAGACCAGGAAAACAATAGAAAAGATCAATTAAACTAAGAGCTGGTTTTTGACAAACTTTTAGCTAGACTAACTAAGAAAAAAGAGAAAAGACTAAATAAATAAAATCAGAAATAAAAGAGGAGACATTACAAATAATATAATAGAAATACAAAGGATCATAAGAGAGTACTATGAATAATTATACACCAACAAATCAGACAGCCTAGAAGAAATGGATAAATTCCTACCAAGACTGAATTATGAAGAAATAGAAAATTTGAATGGACTAATAATGAGTGAAAAAATTGTATCAGTAATAAAAAACCTCTCAATAAAGAAAAGTCCAGGACCAGATATTTCACTGGTGAATTATACCAGACATTTAAAGAATTAATGCCACTCCTTCTCAAACTGTTCCAAAAAATGTAAGAGGAAACACTTCCAAACTCCTAACATGAAGCAAGCATTACCCTGATACCAAAGCCAGATAGGGACACTATAAGAAAACTCCAGACCAATATCCTGGATGATTATAAATGCAAAAATTTTCAAAAAAATACTAGCAAATCGAATTCAACATCATATTAAAAGGATTATCCACTGTGATCCCTGAGATGCAAGGATGTTTCAACACTCAAAAATCAAATAGTGTGATATACCACATTAATAAAATGAAAGATGAAAATCATATGATCATCTCAATAGATACAGAAAAAGCATTTGATACAATTCAACTACCTTTCATGATAAAAACTCTCAACAAATTGGCTATAGAAGGAACATACCTCAACATAATAAAGGGCATGTATGACAAGCCCAGAGCAAACATCATACTCAACAGTGGAAGGTTGAAAGCTTTTCCTCTAAGATCAGGAACAAGACAAGTGTGCCCACTCTTCCCACTCTTATTCAACGTAGTACTGGAAGTCTTAGCCAGAGAAATTAGGGAAGAAAAAAGAAATAAAATGCATTCAAATCAGAAAGGAAAAAGTAAAATTGTCTTTATTTGCAGATGTCAAGATCTTACATATAGAAAATTTTAAAGACTCCAGCAAAAAACTGTTAGGAATAATCAACAAATACAGTAAAGCTGCAGGATACAAAATCAACACACAGAAATCAGTTTCATTTCTAAACACTAACAAAATATCTGAAAAAGAAATAAAGAAATCAATCCCGTTCACAATAGCATCAACAACAATAACATTTTAGGAATAAATTCAACCAAGGAAGGAAGAAGATATGTGCAGTGAAAACTACAAGACTTTGGTGAAAGACATGGAAGAAAACACAAACAAATAGAAATATATGCTGTGTTCATGGATTGGAAGAAATAATATTGTTAAAATGTTCATACTACCCAAAGCCATCTATAGATTCAGTGCAATCCCTATCAAAATTCTAATGGCATTTTTTTACAGAAATAGAAAAAAACTCCTAACATTCTTATGAAATCATGAAAGACCCTAAAGAGCCAAAGCAATCCTGATAAGGAAGAACAAAGCTGGAGGCATCACACTTCTTGACCTCTTAACTATATTACAAAGTTGTGTTAATCAAAACAGTATGGTACTGTCACAAAAATAGACACATACACCACTGGAACATAACTGGGAGCCCAGAAATAAATCCATGCATATACAGTCAACTAATATTTGATGAGGGGGCCAACAACACTCATTGGAGAAAATACAGTCTCTTCAATAAATGATTTGGGGGAAAACTGGATAATCACATGCCAAAGACTGAATTGGACCCCTATCTTACACCACTCACAAAAATTAACTTGAAATGATTTAAAGACTTAAATGTAAGAAGAGCTGAAACTATAAAACTCCTAGAAGAAAACATAAGGAAAATCTACTTGACATTGGTCTTGGCAATGAGTTTTTGGCTATGACTCCATAAGTACAGCAACAAAAGCAAAAATAAAAATGTGGGACTACATCAAACTCAAAAGTTTCTGTACAGCAAAAGAAACAGTCGACAAAATGAAAAGGCAGCTATGGAATGGGAGAAATATTTACAACTGTATATCTGACAAAGGATTAATATACAAAATATATTAGGAACTCATTTAACTCAACAGCAAAAAGCCCAAATTAATCACATTTTAAAATGAGCAAAGGACCTGAATAGATATTTTCCCAAAGAAGACATTCATTTCGCCAACAGGTACATGAAAAGATGCTCAACGTTGCCAGTCATCAGGGAAATGCAAATCAAAACCACAATGAGGTATCACCTCACCCCTGTCAGAAGGACTATTATCAAAAAGACAAGAGATAACAAGTGTTGGTGAGGATGTGGAGAAAAGGGAGCCCTGTGCCCTGTTGGTGGGAATGTAAATTGGTGCAGCCTCTATGGAAAACAGTATGGAGGATCCTTAAAAAAATTAAAAATAAGGCTACCATATGATTTAGCAATCCGAATTCTGAGTATATATCCCAAAGAAATGCAGTCAGTACAGTTGACCCTTGAACAACCCAGGTTTGAACTGCATGAATTTGCATTTATATGTGAATTTACTATATGAGCCATGGTTGGTAGAATCCAAGGATATGGAACCATGGATACTGAGGGTCGGCTGTAAAGTTATACACTGATATTTGACTGCACTCCTAACCCCTGTGTTGTTAAAGTGTCAACTGTATTTCAAAGGAATATCTGCATTTCCATGCTCATTTCAGCACTATTCACAATAACCAGACATGGAAACAACCTAACAAGTGTCCATGAAGGGATGAATGGATAAAGAACAGGGAGATACACACACACACACACACACACACACACACACACACACACACACACTTACAAAATTATTCAGCCATAAAAAGAAAGAAATCCTGTCACTTGTGACAGTATGAATGGTTCTTCAGGGCATTATACTAAATGAAATAAGTCAGAAGGACAAATACTATGTGTTCCCACTTGTATGCAGAAGATAAAAAAGCTGAATTCATAGAAACAGATAGAATAGTGGTTGGGAGGGGTGGAGGGTGGGGGAAATAGGGAAATGTTGGTCAAAATGTACAAACTTCTAGTTTTATGATGAATAAGTTCTGGAGCTCTAATATACAGCATGGTGACTCTAGTTAACAATGCTGTATTATATACCTGAAAGTGGGTAAAAGACTAGATCTTAAATGTTATCACCACACGTGCAAAAGAAGGGTGTCTATGTGAGATGATGGAGCTATTAACTAACCTTATTGTGGTAATCATTTCACTATAGATACACATCTCAAATCATCACGTTGTGCGCCTTAAACTTACACAGTGTGATATGTCAATTATATCCCAATAAATCCAGGGGAAAAAGTGAGTTACTTATGAATTTGAAATGTCTCTTCTGTTGGTATTTATAACTTACAAAGAAGATATGTATTTATGTGAGTTAAAACCAACACTGAATAAGGAAAACTTATTATAATAACATTCAAACTTGTTTGATCAAAATACAGTTTATTCTAAGAGCATAATGCAAATTTATGTTAAAAATAGATTCTGATAGATTATGCTGAAATCAAGATTTTGACCTAATAATCCTCTGTTAAAGGTAGGTATTTTATGGTTTATTCATGTTATTTGAATTATGACATTTTACCTTAGCTTTTTCTTTACATTTAAATATTAGATATAAACCCTTACATTTAAATATGCAGGTATAATTACATTTTCTTTATTCTTCGTCATTTGTTGTTAAAATCTTAGTTTTGTGTAAATGTAGTACGTCTTTATATATAACTTTTTAAAATTGTTGTGTATGTTTTATATTCTTACTATTACCAACTCTCCTTCACTAGATAATATACTACTGTTTTTTCAGTAAAGTTTTGCTGAAGCTCCAGAAGCAAGGCAGCGACTGTTACTGAAATGAGGCAGTCGGCTGACACCTCTGTCTCCTTCCTTCTTGTCTCTTCTGGCCTTTGCACCTCATGTCAGAAGCGACAGGTGAAGGAAGGTGCAGCAGTGCTACTTCAATGTATCCACTTATTTTAGTTCCCAGGAAAATGCCTGTGTGGCTCTGGCTATGTCCCTTTGGGGAGTCATTAAGTTCTCACCCAGATGGCACCAAATGTTTACACAGAAGCCAAAGGTTAAGTCAATCAACAGCAGAAGTGTCTTAGGCGTGCTCACTAAATGGTACTTTAAATGCAGTCCTGGGGCCCAGATAAATCCAGCTTATGTGAGTTATAGGCATGGGGAGGTGGGCACAGACTTCACCCTATAAAAACCACCTTAAATACCAAAAGTAACTGAGAGACAGCCTCAGCTGGTCATTTATAGATCAAATGACACAAATTAACAGATGGCCCTAATGCACAAGAGATCATATAGTATTCACCTAAGGGGAGCCTTGAAATAAGGCTTTTTTCTAAATTAGTGTGTACAAGATACAAAATCAGTTCAGTAGGTGACCTGGTCCCTTCCCTAGCTTCTCCTTCCCTTTTACCTACTTTTACTTATTCAAATGCTAATTATGTATTAGACACTAGATATCTGGGGACACAGAAATACTCATTGTCACTGCCTTCTTGAGACCTATTTGGTTTAAGAAAAAGCAACCAGATGGTTAAAGCTGATCATTTTATAAACTGATCGGTTGCAGTTAATATACAAATAGTGTACAGGTATTGGTACACAACAGAACAGTAGTTCTGTTGGCCCTACACAAAAACATTATTTCAGAGAAAATCATTTTTTTCCTAGAATTCTCATGCTGTAATTTAAACAGTTATTTACTTTGAATACCTTTAAATCACAGCCTCAACTACTAAATGATGCTTTCTTATTAAAATTGCTAAGGAACTAGAACTATTTCTTTTTAGGTGAATGAAGTAGAAAAATTCTTGTTAAATGCCCGTAGAACATAATTTCTCTTTCTGTTCTTATCAGAATAAATACATGTTCTATAGCATTTATGAATTATACATATTTATATTTACCTATTAAAATATGTACTATAATGTAGTAATTGACAGGCAATTCAATTTAAGATTATTTCGAATTCCTTACATTTCAAAATCTGTTATTTATATGGTCTTTCTATGGATTGCCTGAATTTGAATTAATAATATTAATCTTAGTAAAGTTACATAATTCGTAGTTAATTCTTGTTAAGTTTCTGAAACTTGTGATCCAGGCCAATATTGGGATTTTTAGGGTACTAGTGGATCAGTAGAAAGAAGGCAGTTGAAATATTTTTTTAAATTAATGCTTTTTAAAATTTGTGGGCAAAAGGCTTACATAAATAAGTTGATTTAAAATAAAGGGTGTTTCTATACTATAAATCTATTTTTATTGACTCTGTGCAGAAATGTAGGGGAGTTGATGCTTAAGGCCCTAGGAAGATTTATGTTTAGCCTCAGAGAAGATTTATGTTTTGGAAAAACCTACCATCAGCTCATTTGACAAGGAGGTGATTTATGTATTTTTCATTAGATGAATGGTTTGAGAATAGCTCCTTCTGCGCTGCTGTTTATAGTTTGCTTCTGTTTCAAAAGACATTTCAAATTGTTTTCACCAAAATTCTAAATTATGCATTTTAACACTCAACAGTAAAACTTTCTTTCCTAAAAGTGCTATACACTGGCAATTTAGGACTGTTATGAAAGAGCTATTTTATTTCAAGTTGAGATGCTCAGCAACCTAGAAAAATACCTTAAAATGTATCTCAAATGCCATTAGAAAATTATAAAATGGATAAGACTTTTGAAAAATTATATGCAGAAAAACATGTACTTAAGTCATAAATCTACACAGAAATTAGTTTAATTCAATTCTACTCTGTTTAAACATTTAAAAAAAATTTGGTAGAAACTTTACATTGATCTATAAAGTGGTATTTTAAAATGATTGTTCTCTAAAAGGATTTGAATTATATTCATTACAGTGAACGATTCCGTTGGTTTTAGCAAACCAAAAATCCATGCATCATAGCTTAAGAGTTATGCAGACCCTGGATCCAGACAGTGGCTTTGAACCTCACCATGTTACTTGAATTTTCTGTGCCCTAGTTTCATCCTCTAAAAATGAGATAATATTTCTTGTTGCATAGTGTTGTAGTGATGATTAGATTAAATGGTACATGTAAAATCTTTTGAATAATGACTGGCTCTTAGTAAGTACTATTTAACTTTTAGCAGGTATTCTTATCACTATTACTATTCAGTGGCAAAAATATCAATAGGAATGAACATCAATGGGAATGAGGCCTTTATGAAGTACTTGCTGAGAAATGTTCAAAGAGAAATTTTGTATAGTCGTCTTTATGGGTAGAATTCTTTCATCTTGAGAAAACTAGTAAATGTAAACTAAATTAAACTATTTTCTTTTTTACCTCTAGTATAACCTCCATGAGGACAGAGCCTTGTCTAACTTATATACAGCTGTAGCCCCAAAGACTAAAAGTACTTGGTGCAGTGTAGGGACCCAATAAATATTTCCTCTTCATAGGTAAACATATTTTTCATTGACAGACATATTATGAAAACAAAATATCACCAAATCCTACAGTTAAAATATCTATAGGAAAATATAAAATCGCCAACTTGAACATCATAATGAAGAGTAGATTCTCTCTTTCCAGCCGCAGCTAATTACTTTAGGGCAGGGATTCTCCTTCTCCCATGTTGAAATTTTTCAATTTCAGAATGGCGGTTCTGATATCACTTATTGTCCCTGATTTTTTTTTTAATTCAGTTTGAGAAACATGTTGTTTGTGGGCAACTGGAATTATCGCCTTAGTTGAAGAATCCTACTTTCTGTTCACTATACTGCAGACATGAACAGAAGCTTTATATATTCTAATCCATTATTAAAGTCAGCTTTTGAGAAGTAAAGAAACACTGGATGTGGAGCCTAGAAACCCTAATCTATCCTGAAAGGTGCAATTGTTTTTGTTTATTTACTTGTTTGTTTATTTTACCTTGGGCATGTCACTTACTAATATTTAGGGATTTTAAAGGTCATTTCCCACTCCAGAATTCTATTATGTCCTCTTTTACATTTCCTAAGGGATTCTCATTCGTTTAGCTACATATGATCTACTATCTATCCCTTTAATAATGTTTTTCTTTAAATCCTATTTTGTCACGTTATTTTAAAAGGATACAGACTAAATATGAAGAGTAGTTTAGTTAAGTCAGATATATCCTCAGTGTGGAGAAAGGGTTTGAGTTGCCAGTCTCAAGAACTATGAAAGGTATGAAATTTTACCCTACTTGCAAGGTAACAGTTTCATGGGTCCTGGCAGTAGAAATGAGACTCCTGGGTCAGAGACAAAGGTATTACCGTTCATGGCATCAGGCAGCATGAGCTTCGTGTTTACATGGGTTGTCCTTGCAGCCAGGCCTCAGGAGTAGGTGCTGCACATGCAGCAGGTTTGTGTCACAATGGAGGAACTCAAGCTTAGGGAATCCAAATCCTCTGTAATGGGCTGCAAGAAAACTGGCCCTTTGCCTCAGAGGAAGGGCTTTCCTATACAAACATCCTTAAAAAGATAGTTCAGAATGAAAGGGCAATTAGTACTTCCCTCACAAGATACACAGAAACATGCAAGACCCATGGGAAGACCCATAGTCTCCCCGAAACAGCCACTCCTCTTGCTCTACTGTCTGAGCTTCTGGCAAATTTTCCTATGAGTGTGCCACTCATTCAGCCTCTCGGATTGACCTCACCAAAAGAGGCTGGGACCAAACTTTCAATCTGTCTCAGATAGCATTTAACAAGGGCTACTGTTAACAGGACTCCAAGCAAATAGATGAGGCCAACCTGTAGTGCTGATCTCAACCATGTTCCCCAGAATCCCACACCCAACCAGGTAAGCAAATCCCCTGTAGCATCCAAGTCTATCTTAGGAGGCCAGATGATTTTCCCAAGTTTCTGAACTGACCTTTCCCCTTGACTTGAAGAATCAATCCAGGTACATCAGTCAGGACACACACATTTTTAATAAAACTTACAGAGACCCATTGTGTGTGTCACTTTAGCTGGGTGGGCTGTCATAAGGGTGCTGAGTGATCAGTGTCCTAAACCAAGTGGCCATTATCTTTCTGATCTAGAACCACATCAAGCCAACAAGAGCATCTAGGTAGGTGAGCCAGAATTAAATCTGAATTCTTTAGGTCGCCTTCTGGTTAGGCCACCACCTGAAGGGTGAAAAGGTAGTTCAGAACATAGAGCGGTTAGCACCTCACTCACAACACAAGCAGAAATGCACAAGCTTCATGGAGAGTTTTCTCCAACAACCAGCCCTGGTGTATTGCATCTTTTTTTAGGCAAGTCCTGGCAGATGATTGCTCTTTTATTTACCACAGCACTGATAACTGTACAGCTGCCTCCTCCAGCTTCTGACCAGTTCTAATCCCTAGATGCCTTTTGGGGCTTTGCTGTTCTTAACTTCCCTTCAGTCTATGCTGTTGGCTTTTCATTCCATTTTTTAATAGTGTGCCATCCTGTTTCACAACCACTCTGTTTCCCAGTATAATATATTCTGGAAAGTTTAATATCTTCATATATCAAAAATGTTGCGGGTCTTAAATATGATACGATTGACCTGAAACACAATTTATGGATTAAGATTATGTGTATTCAAATAAATCTTATGCTCCAAATAATTCTTTGGAAGTAGAAGTAGAATGTATTCGAAGTAGAATAGGGTTTGGGGGTCAGACGTACTTAAGTTTAGAGCTCAGGTCCCTCACTTATTTGCAGTGTTATCTCTAGGAAGTTTGTTTTTCTCATCGATAAAAGGGCGAAATTATATTTCTTAGGGTTGTTAGAATTAAATAAAATCACTTAAAGTGGCTAGTGGAATTCCTGGTGCAAGAGCAGGTACTCTTCCTAATTTATGATTGTGAGTGTGTGGAGGTCATCAAAGCGTTTGTTGAAATGATGCTGAAATGTTGCACTCGCGCATCTGCCTTTTGGTTCTGTGCAAACAGGAGAGTCTTTTTCTATCCTGTTCACCTTGTCCTTTTACTTACTATTGTTTGCTTGTTACAGCTTTATATTAGTATATCGACTCTCAAATTATCTTGATTTGTTCACTTGATACACTAGTTACTCTTTATCAGAAGCTTGAAAATAACTTTTTGCATGCTCCATTTCATTGAAATATTAAGAAAACATTAATTATAATTAACTTTCATGCCAACTTTCTAGTGTTTGATTGGTAGCTTGAAAATTAAGGGGTTTGTTCCTGGCTTTGATAGTGTCACAATCTCGTTATTTAGAAGACACATCATGTTACTAACCCAGAAGATTAAAAAGTGGCACGGGAACAACATCCTGGGGGGTTTATGTGACACATCACAACTAATCTCGATGTTGCTTGCACTGAATTGGAGTTACACTGACACAGCCTTAATTAATTCAGGCTATAAAATAAATGTGATTAGGTAAGGTAAGTGTTTGACCCCATTTCTAAGAGGTTGTGTTTTAAACAGTATTTATATATAGACTGATTCGTCCATTGAATTGCAGTATAATTTCCACAGAAAGAGTTAGCTCTCAAATGTATTTAAATAATTCTCAGGATTCTAATATTTTTCACGGATAAGTCTTTTTTGTCAATATAAAAACTGCTAGCACACATTTTCTCATTTAACATTCACAAAAAAAACAATAAATAGACAATGCAACTACTTTACCCATTAGTGCACAAATTACTAAAATGCACCATATAGTTAATTCTTAATTCCCAGGGAGTTCTCACTGATTTTGTGAATTAAGAATTAACCATTCAATATTAAAGCAACCACCCTGGTGTTTTTCAAGTGTTCTGCAGAAATAACAAGGCTTGTTTAATCTGTAAAGGCCACTCCTTTGTTTTGCCATCAGTAAGTACAAAGTTGAATCTAAAGACAAAGTGATGATTAAAGAAAGGATGTGAACAGAGTTCATAGAAAAGAAAGAACAAGATCACTCAAACATATTAAAAGACATCTAAATTCACTTATAATAAATGTAAACTAAAATGGCTCTGAGATATTACTTTTCACTTGCAAGATTGGCAATCCTCTCAATTCTTTTGGTTATATATTCAGAAGTAGGATTTCTGGATCATATGATAATTCTATTTCTAATTTTTCTAGTAACCTTTATACTGTTTTTCATAGCAGCTGCACCATTTTACATTCCCACCAACAGTGTACAAGGCTTCCAATTTTTCTACATTTTTGCTAACACTTGTTATTTTTTTAAAACAGTAGTCATTCTAACACGTTTGAGGTGATATCTCATTGTGGTTTTTCACCTGCATTTCCCTGATGATTGATGATGTTAAGGATCTTTTCATATGTCTGTGACAAAATTACCAAGATATGGAAACAACCCAAATGTCCACTGATGGATACATGGATAAAAAATATGGTGTATTTATAAAATGGAATATTATTCAGCCTTAAAAAAAGAAGGAAACCCTGCCCTATGCAGCAACATGAATGAACCTGAAGGACATTAACTAAGTGATATAAGCCAGTCACAAAAGGACAAATACTGCATGATTCCACTTGTATCTAAAATAGTCAAGCTTATAGAAACAGAAAGTAGAATAGTGATTGCCAGGAGCTGGGAGTAGGGGAAATTACAGAGCTGCTGTAAAAACTATAAAGTTTCTGTTATACAGGATTAATAAGGTCTAAAGGTCTGCTGGAAAACTTTATGCTTACAGTTAACAATACTATATTGTGCAATTAAAAATTTGTTAAGAGGGTAGACCTCATGTTAAAAATTCTTACCACAATAAGAAAAATAGATAGGCAAAAGTCTAAAAGTTTGACAGTATAGTACATGGGCAAAAATGTAGAGAAACACACTCATACATTCTGAGGGAAAAATGCCTAGATACAATCTCTGGAGGATAATTTGATACTGTCTATCAATGTTTAAAATTTTCTTTTAACCAGAAAATATAGCTAGAGATATTGTCACTCGTTTATGAAATTATGCACATACAAGGCTAAAACTTTAGCATTGTTTGAAATAGTAAAAGAATGGAAACAATCTCGGTGCCAAGCGCAGGTGAATGATGAATGGAGTTGTAGTATTATTCTTATTTTAAAAATAGAAAATGTTCACTTTTTTATGACTGTGTAAATATTACTGTTTGCAGACCCAAGTGGTGTACTTTCCTTTATTGAATAGGTTTGTTGTTATTGTTGTTTTGTTTTGTTTTGTTTTGTGGTGTTTCTCATTGTCTTTCTGTTTGCCATGCAGTTATCTTCCATGTTTTTCAAATTCTCTCACTGAGTCTCTTATGTTGGGGGAGTACCTTTCAGACCTCTTACTTCATCCTTTAATACAAGCTTTCTAAGCCAACTACAAATTTCTAATTCTGTGACTCCCTTTATTTTTTGTCCTGGGTTGATTCCAGTACTTCTTTTCTTTGTCTTCTCCTTTCTTGGTTTTATTCTTTCCTCTATGTGAACACATCCTCAAGCAAATTATTAAGAAAATGTGAAAAGCAGGTAAATTTTCCAAGATTGTACATATCTAAAAATGTTTCTGACACAAACCTCTTAGAGAGCCTCATCCACCAGAGGGCAGACAGCAGAAGCAAGAAGAACTACAATCCTGCAGCCTGTGGAAGGAAAACCACATTCACAGGAAGATAGACAAAATGAAAAGGCAGAGGACTTTGTACCAGATGAAGGAACAAGATAAAACCCCAGGAAAACAACTAAATGAAATGGAGATAGGAAACCTTCCAGGAAAAGAACTCAGAATAATGATAGTGAAGATGATCCAGGACCTCGGAAAAAGAATGGGGGCAAAGATCTAGAAGATGCAAGAAATGTTTAACAAAGACCTAGAAGAATTAAAGAACAAACACAGATGAACAATACAGTAACTAAAATGAAAAATACACTAGAAGGAATCAATAGCAGAATAACTGAGGCAGAAGAACGGATAAGTGACCTGGAAGACAGAATGGTGGAATTCACTGCCATGGAACAGAATAAAGAGAAAAGAAGGAAAAGAAATGAAGACAGCCTAAGAGACCTCTGGGACAACATTAACTGCAACAACATTCGGATTATAGGGGTCCCAGAAGGAGAAGAGAGAAAGGACCCGAGAAAATATTTGAAGAGATTATAGTTGAAATATTCCCTAACATGGGAAAGGAAATAGCCACCCAAGTCCGGGAAGCACAGACAGTCCCAGGCAGGATAAACCCAAGGAGAAACACGCTGAGACACATAGTAATCAAATTGACAAAAATTAAAGACAAAGAAAAATTATTGAAAGAAACAAGGAAAAAAATGACAAATAATATACAAGGAAATGCCCATAAGGTTAACAGCTGATTTCTCAGCAGAAACTCTGCAAAGCAGAAGGGCATGGCATGATATATTCAAAGTGCTGAAAGGGAAGACCCTACAACCAAAATTACTCTACCCGGCAAGGATCTCATTCAGATTCGACAGAGAAATCAAAAGCTTTACAGCCAAGCAAAAGCTAAGAGAATTCAGCACCACCAAACCAGCTCTACAACAAATGCTAAAGGAACTTCTGTAAGTGGGAAACACAAGAGAAGAAAAGGACCTACAAAAACAAATCCACAACAATTAAGAAAATGGTAATAGGAACATACATATTGATAATTACCTTAAACGTGAATGTACTGAATACTCCAACCAAAAGACACAACTCCCTGAATGGATACAAAAACAAGACCTATATATATGCTGTCTACAGGAGACCCAATTCAGACCTAGGGATACATACAGACTGAAAGTGAGGGGATGGAAAAAGATATTCCATGCAAATGGAAATCAAAAGAAAGCTGGAGTAACAATACTCATATCAGATAAAATAGACTTTAAAATAAAGAATGTTACAAGAGACAAGGAAGGACACTACATAATGATCAAGAGATCAATCCAAGAAGAAGATATAACAATTATAAATATCTGTGTACCCAACATAGGAGCACCTCAATACATAAGGCAACTGCTAACAGCTCTAAAAGAGGAAATTGACAATAACACAATAATAGTGGGGGACATTTAACAGCTCACTTACACCAATGGACAGAACATCCAGACAGAAAATTAATAAGGAAACACAAGCTTTAAATGACACAATAGACCAGGTAGATTTAACTGATATTTATAGGACATTCCATCCCAAAACAGCTGATTACACTTTGTTCTCAAGTGCGCATGGAACATTCTCTAGGATAGATCACATCTTGGGTCACAATTACAGGGGAAAAAATGTAAAAATCACAAACACATGGAGGCTAAACAATACGTTACTAAATAGCCAAGATATCACTGAAGAAATCAATGATGAAATCACAAAATACCTAGACACAAATAACAATCAAAACACGATGATCCAAAACCTATGGGATGCAGGAAAAGCAGTCTAAAAGGGAAGTTTATAGCAGTACAAGCCTACCTCAAGAAACAAGAAAAATCTCAATTAAACAATCTCACCTAACACCTAAAGGAACTAGAGAAAGAAGAACAAACAAAACCAAAAGTTAGCAGAAGGAAAGAAATCATACAAATCAGATCAGAAATAAATGAAATAGAAACAAAGAAAAGAGTAGCAAAGATCAATAAAACTAAAAGCTGGTTCTTTGAGAAGATAAACAAAACTGATAAACCATTAGCCAGACTCATCAAGAAAATGAGGGAGAGGACTCAAATCAATAAAATTAGAAATGAAAAAGGAGAAGATACAATGGACACCGCAGGAATACAAAGCATCCTAAGACACTACTGCAAGCAACTCTATGCCAATAAAATGGACAACGTTGAAGAAATGGACAAATTCTTAGAGAGGTATAACCTTCCAAGACTGAACCAGGAAGAAATAGAAAATATGAACTGACCAATCACAAGTAATGAAATTGAAACTGTGATTAAAAATCTTCCAACAAACAAAAGTCCAGGTGGCTTCACAGGTGAATTGTATAAAACACTTAGAGAAGAGCTAACACCCATTCTTCTCAAACTCTTCCAAAAAATTGCAGAGGAAGGAACACTCCCAAACTCATTCTTTGAGGCCACCATCACCCTGTTACCAAAACCAGACAAAGATACTACTTAAAAGAAAATTACAGACCAATTTCACTGACGAATATAGATGCAAAAATCCTCAACAAAATACTATCAGACAGACTCCAGCAACACATTAAAAGGCTCATACACCATGATCAAGTGGGATTTATCCCAGGGATGCAAGGATTCTTCAATATATGCAAATCAGTCACTCTGATACACCATATTAAACTGAAGAATAAAAACCATATGATCATCTCAGTAGATGCAGAAAAAGCTTTTGACAAAATTCAACACCCATGTATGATAAAAACTCTCCAGAAAGTGGGCAGAGAGGGAACCACCTCAACATAATAAAGGCCATATATGACAAACCCACAGTAAACATCATTCTCAGTGGTGAAAAACTGAAAGCATTTCCTCTAAGATCAGGAACAAGAAAAGGATGTCCACTCTCACCACTATTATTCATCATAGTTTTGGAAGTCCTAGCTAGCCATGGCAATCAGAGAAGAAAAAGAAATAAAAGGAATACAAATTCGAAAAGAAGTAAAACTGTCACTGTTTGCAGATGACATGATACAATACATAGAGAATCCTAAAGATACCACCAGAAAACTACTAGAGCTCATCAATGAATATGGTAAAGTAGCAGGATAAAAAATGAATGCACAGAAATCACTTGCATTTCTATACACTAATGACGAAAAATCTGAATGAGAAATTAAGGAAACACTCCCATTTACCATTGCAACAAAAAGAATAAAATACTTAGGAATAAACCTACCTAAGGAGGTAAAAGACCTGTACTCAGAAAAGTATAAGACACTGATGACAGAAATCAAAGATGACACTAACAGATGGAGAGATATACCATGTTCTTGGATTGGAAGAATCAATATTGTGAAAATGCCTATACTACCCAAAGCAATCTACAGATTCAATGCAATCCCTATTAAATTACTAGTGGCATTTTTTACAGAACTAGAATTAAAAAAATCTTAAAATTTGTAGGGAGACACAAAAGACCCTATATAGCCAAAGCAGTCTTGAGGGAAAAAAACGGAGCTGGAGGAATCAGACTTCCTGACTTCAGACTATACTACAAAGGTACGGTAATCAAGACAATATGGTACTGGCACAAAAACAGAAATATAGATCAATGGAACAGAATAAAAAGCCCAGAGATAAACTCACGCACCTATGGTCAACTAAGGCAAGGATACACAATGGAGAAAAGACAGTCTCTTCAATAAGTGGGGCTGGAAAAACTGGACAGCTACGTGTAAAACAATGAAATTAGAACACTCCCCAACACCATACACAAAAATAAACTCAAAATGGATTAGAGACCTAAATGTAAGACCAGACACTATAAAACTCTTAGAGGAAAACATAGGAAGAACACTCTTTGACATAAATCACAGCAAGATTTTTTTTGATCCACCCCTAGAGTAATGGAAATAAAAACAAAACAAACAAAAAAACAAATGGGACCTAATGAAACTTCAAAGTTTTTGCAAAGCAAAGGAAACTACAAACAAGACAAAAAGACAACCCTCAGAATGGGAGAAGATATTTGCAGATGAATCAACAGACAAAGGATTAATCTCCAAAATATATAAACAGCTCATGCAGCTCAATATTAAAAAAACAAACAACCCAATTCAAAAATGGGCAGAAGAACTAAATAGACATTTCTCCAAAGAAGACATACAGAGGGGCAAGAGGCATATGGAAAGCTGCCAACATCACTAACTATTAGAGAAAAGCAAATCAAAATACAGTGAGGTATCACCTCACACCAATTAGAATGGGCATCATCAGAAAATCTATAAACAGCAAATGTTGGAGAGGTTGTGGAGAGAAGGGAACCCTCTTGCACTGTGGGAATGTAAATTGATACAGCTACTATGGAGAATAGTATGGAGGTTCCTTAAAAAGCTAAAAATAGAATTACCATATGACTCACCAATCTCACTACTGGGCATATACCCAGAGAAAAACATAATTTAAAAAGACACATGCACCCCAATGTTCATTACAGCTCTATTTACAATAGCCAGGTCATGGAAGCAACCTAAATGCCCATTGACAGACGAATGGATAAAGAAGATGTGGTACATATATACAATGGAATATTACTCATCCATTAAAAAGGAATGGAATTGGGTCATTTGTAGAGTCGTGGATGGATCTAGAGACTGTCATAGAGTGAAGTAAGAAAGAGAAAAACAAATATTGCGTATTAACGCATATATGTGGAACCTAGAAAAATGGTAAAGATGAACAGGTTTGCAGGGCAGAAATAGAGACACAGATGTAGAGAACAAATGTATGGACACCAAGGGGGGAAAGTGGCGGGGAGGGGGATGTTGGTGTTGGGATGAACTGGGAGAATGGCATTGTCATGGATATATTAGTGTGTATAAAATAGATAACTAATAAGGACCTGCTGTATAAAGAATGGATAAAGAAGATGTGGTACATATATACAATGGAATATTACTCATCCATTAAAAAGGAATGGAATTGGGTCATTTGTAGAGTCGTGGATGGATCTAGAGACTGTCATAGAGTGAAGTAAGAAAGAGAAAAACAAATATTGCGTATTAACGCATATATGTGGAACCTAGAAAAATGGTAAAGATGAACAGGTTTGCAGGGCAGAAATAGAGACACAGATGTAGAGAACAAATGTATGGACACCAAGGGGGGAAAGTGGCGGGGAGGGGGATGTTGGTGTTGGGATGAACTGGGAGAATGGCATTGTCATGGATATATTAGTGTGTATAAAATAGATAACTAATAAGGACCTGCTGTATAAAAATTAAATAAAATTCATAAATTCAAGAAAAAGAAAAAAATGGAAACAAACCAACCCTGGAAGTGAAGATTAATTGTACTTTTAACAGTCAAGATGACACTAGTCAGACCGCTGATGACCAATTTCAAGGTGACTGTCAGAGCTGACTGTGCTGTACTGCATGTAGCCCCCTCCCTTCACCTGTAAAAGCTCTTATCCCCGGATTGTCACAGGAGTGGGATGCGGGGCGGGGGGGAGTTGCCCTTTGGACAGGCATCCGCCGCCTCCACCCCCATCCCTGGTTGCCAGCATCCAAAACAAAGCAAGGATTCCTTTCCACCAAAAAAATAAAAAATAAAAAATATATATATATAAATGTTTCTATTCTACTCTCACACTTGATTGGTAGCTTGTCTTGGTATAGAATTCTAGGTTCAAAACTCTTTCCATCAGAATTATAATGGTTTTGCATCATTGTCTTCTAGCATCAGTGTTGCTCCTGAGAAATCTAATGCCTTATGAATTCTAGAGAAAGCAACGATTCTAGTATCTGATTAATTCACCATTCTTCTCCCGAAATTCTTCATTCAGGGAAACAGAGGGGAGCTACATTTTTTTCCATTCCCTTTCCGGTTGGGTTAGAATTACCCTTGCATTTGCTCCTTCCTCTGTGCCATGTGATTCAGAGTTAAACTTTATGATCTATGGGAACATCTCCCGATATACGGTGATAAGGTATTTGACATTTAGAAACACTTTTCTGTTAACAGAGCCTAATTTCCAGCCCCCTGTCTGTGTCTGTGCTGACTCTTCCATTGCCTTTACACTTTTGCTATTATTATCTTAATCTTCCTGAGGAAAATGGATACCTCTGACAGGTAGAAAGAGGCCAGTAGAAAGAGGTTAAAAAGTGAAAAGTCTTCAATATATATTTTTAATATTTTAAAAAATTTCTTTATTACCATATGGAGCATTTCCCCCCCTTGGAAGTTTGGTTTTCACCACCTTACTCAATTGCCACTCACTTAACCTGATATTGTATAAACCGTCTTCAGTTATCTGATTAAATACCTAGGTCTCTCATGTGGTGTGTGAATACCTCTGTTCCGATTTACATTTTAATCCTAAGTTTACTAGCTTGTTTCCTTCAGTCTGGTTATTTATGTTGCATAGCCCAAATACAAACATTATTAATGCTGTTACATTTGGAATCACATCTCTATCAGGTTGTCCATTCTTCAGAAGACAATGGAAGAGGTATAAAGACAACCTATGTATAGATTATCCCTCATTCTGCAGTGGAACCATGTTCCACTGACCTATGGCAAAGCCAATCCAAAATACAGACTGTTAGGATGATCAGACTAATCATTAAAACTGAAACAATCATATTCTCCTTCACATAAGTCATTAAGACAGATGATACAAATGGATTTGACAGACCGTGACCCAAAGATTTTTTACTTGTCAGCAGAGCCTTGAGTTAACTGAAATCAAACTATTTCATTTAAGTTAGGGCTGACATTAAGCAAATCTACGTAAAGATTTTCATAGTCAAGAATAATTACAAATATGAAATTGCTTAAGACAAATAAATGAAAGTGAGTCAAGAATAATTGCCAAATAGGAAACTACATTATTTTAGGTGATATAAGCATTTTAAATAATTTGATTGGATCTATTTCTTTGTAATTAATGGTTTACATAGATACTTTAATCACTGCAGTTCATGTTGTTTTTTTTTAAAAAAGTAAGTATTTAATCCTCATCAGTGTGAGATAAATTAAAGACAGAAACTTATATTTCTTCTTCTGATGAAGGGCAAAGTCCTCCAGATAGAAGTGTAGCATCTATTCTGCAGTACTACCACGTAAGAATTTTAAATAACTTGGATTATTTTGGTATCAAATGGGATTTGTGGATGAAGAATATAGGTTTCTAAACTGGAATTTCTGTAGCTATGGCAATTAATATTCTCACTACAGCAGAAGTACCAGGAGAAGTGCAAAGAATCAGAATCTTAGCAGCCATTCGTTCATTCAGCACCTACTAAATGCAGTCCATTTTGCTAGGTAAGATGCAAAGGGGAACAAAACTGAAGATATATATAACTTGTGAAGTGGAATGCCTCATCATAGGAGGAAAAGTCATTGTTAGAGGAAACTTTGTGGGACTTACGGATGTCCCATAGCATTCTAGAGTCACAGACTGTGTTCTGTTATTTAATTTATAATATTTCTAGTTTTATTGGTTAAGTCAATGGTGACTGAGAACACGCTATTTCAGAAGCTATATAATAAAAAGAAATGTGATTTCTGAGTTCAGAAAACATAGAAAAAGATTAGTATTAAAATTTATCCCTGCAACCACAAGGAACAATCATAATTCATTATGTCTCATGTCTAAAATACTGCCAGAGCTTTTGAATGAAATTGTTAAGTTTTGAAAGCACTACGAATGACCTCTATTTTTTAAATTGTTGAAAGTAAGATAAAATTGTCCATCCAATTATGGAACTTGTTTACTGTAACTGAGAATGATTGAAACATTCCTGTCCACACAAATATTTCATAGACTTTTCTTTATGGGGACAGCTCTTCTTATCCTTCTCTTGTCAGTGTTACTGCAAAGGTTTGCAAGGGCTTTTTTAGCGTATAGAAGAGATTCTATTGTTTTTTATTTCAAAAACATCTATTTCTTAGTGTGTGATGACAACTGCTTATGATAAAATGATAGGCTTTTTATGTATGACATAGAATTTCTTTTCCAAATACTTACACCCCCTAAGGGAAATTATTTCTTGAATCCTGACAATTCTGTGAAATAGCATAAAACTGGTCACTCCTTTAATTTCTCATCATAAATATTCTTAAATGCCGCTTCTCAGAACTAACATGAAAATCGCTTCCCATGACTGTGGACTATATGTCTGTTATATTTTTTACTTATTTGTTTTTTTGTGTTTTGTTCTGATACCTCCAACTTATAAAATTTGTTCGATTTGTTCTCATGTTAAAGGCATGAAATTTTCTATAAAGACAGATAAACTGTTTTCCGTCTTAATTTTCTACATGCTATTTGAAACACACAAAATGCCCTAGTGGTATTCTAAGAATTTATGCAGATTCTGCTTAATCTTATGTTTCAAGCCTATGAAGCATATTCTAAAGCAATAATCATAACACTTAAAATACACTTACTTGCATAACATTTTTGCTATAGTGGGCTTTAGGGATCATATGTTCTGCAACATTCCTGGCAAGGGAGTACAAAGGATACTTGAAAATGAAACTTCCATCTTTTACTTCAGCTCCTTTCTTTGACTGAGAAGTTATGAATATATCTTGCCTTCATTTCACAAATGAAAATGTGTTCAAATGCAATTAATCTACCCTATTAACTCTACTAAACATCTGCTGTATTTGTTAGACACTTCAAAACCTTGCTCTGAACCAGTTAATTCTAAGTAATTTCTCAGATAAATATTTACATGGGCTTCCATGATGATAAGCTCTCGCCTGTCTTAAACAATCAGCAGATTGTCCAGAGAGAGCTATGTGCAGTGTAACACACTGTAATAGCGATCCACTGGGACTTAAAATGGTTTAGCTGGCTGGGACTATTTTTTGCATATTTTTATCCTAGCTAAAAGGGGTAACAGCCTTAGGAATTCCTTTCCTTGTTAACGTTTTTAATGTCCAGAAATCTGTGCTCCGCAACGGGAGAGGCTGCGATGGTGAGAGGCCCGCGCACTGCGATGAAGAGTGGCCCCTGCTTGCCGCAACTAGAGAGGGCCCTCGCACAGAAACGAAGACCCAACAAACCAAAAATAAATAAATAAATAAATAAATAAAATAAAAATGAATGCTTGTATAGACGTATGCAGATGTTTACATCGTGAATATCCTAAATACATTCTTAAGCTTCTCTTTCAGAAAAGCAATAAATCTTCATGTTTGTGAAATTTTAGGAATAAAACAATTTAGAGTTATTTTCATAGCAGCCTAAGTAGATGGAAAAAGAAGAAAAAAATGGTTTTAGGCATTATTCTTCACCACATTAAAGTGAAGAAGAAAATAATGCACAGATTATGCAAAGATGTCATGTGCACAAAGATACTTAAATATGATTCTCTAACTAGAAAAATGGTATAAACCTGTAAAACATTAAATAGTGGTCAAAGATTTAAATAAGTTCCATAATGGAGATGATGTCAAAAATGGTAGATGATTAATTGTTTTTCATTTGAGCTTTCACAGACTTTAGGATTTTTTTCTTTACTGAAATATAACATATATACAGAAAAGTATGTATCACAAGTTGTAGTTCAAAGGAGTTTTTACAAATTTAATATATCTACTTTACCAACATATAGATCAAGAATCAGAGCAATTGAACACCACCATGATACCAAAATCCAGATCAAGAATCAGGACAAACTCTCCTGGTTTTTCGATTCTGTATTACAATAAGAGTAGATGATTAATTCTTCAATGAACTGTAAGGAAATTTTACTCTTAGACATCAGAGAGTGGAATGATCACTTTAGATGAGAAATACAGACAAAACTGAAAGTCCACCAATGTGGTATTTAAGTCCAAGGCCAAGTTTTGAAAATAAATATAATTACATGTAGACCAGAAACCTTTTCCTACCACTACCACCGCTCAGTATTATTCTATCTCCGTTTAGTTCCTTATGACCCAACTTTGTAAGTACTTATCGAGTCTCTTCTGTAAGTGTGGTAAAGGATAGAAAAAAAGGATTCTTTATTCTTTAGAACTCATAATCAACTGAGAGGATGAGTAAAGCACACACATATGGCATTTACAAGGTCAGAGTAGGAAGGAATTACGGGAAGTGTTCTGACACAAATGCTGGGCTCTACCCAAGTTTAATTTGAGGAACATCAGCCTAGGTATATCTACAATTTTTATGCTAAGTGGTAGTTTAATCCATTGTTTGACTTTACTAAATGCAAGGAGTAGTTAGCTGGAGAATTGTAAATAATGTATCATCCCCAAATTTTAACTTATTTCTCGGAAAAAATATGATTTTTCCACGGTTGACCTGTGTTTTACTCATGACAATATTGATATCATTTTTCTTTGTAAATGTCAACTAGTAATATTCAATAAAGTCAGATCAAAAATATTCTGAATATTAATGTAATATAGCTAGGATTAAAACCTGGTCATGGATAATTCAAATAGTGAATAATCCATTGGAGATTAAGAATAATCCCACTTTTTCATCAAATTCCTTTCTGGGTCCCAGACTTAGCAAAGGGGTGGGGGAGGATTATTCAGAATCATGACCGTACAGGAGGCAGATTAGTGGGTTTATGTGTGTGAGTGTATCATATCTTACTTTTGGACTTTTCACACAAAAGGTTCTCATAAATTTTTTTTGAATCCATCAAATACATTCCAAATCAAGTTTAATATTTTCGTCTTATGTACGCTTTTGCTATATAATTTCTCCAACTAGTAAAGAGAATGGAATTTTGATTACATGTGGCTCAGAACTAATTGTACTCCCCTGATGAATGTTTGGTGTGTGTAAATTTCAGTAGCTCATGTTTAAAAACACTGAAAGAACTGTCAACATTTGGATGAATATCAAAAATGTTAATGTATAAATTTGACTATTCATGAAATGAAAATAGTTTCCTAAGGGTAAAGGGGAAGAGTTTAATCTGGAGCCAATATTGTGTCAATCTTATTAAAAGTGACACAACTCCCTGTAATTACCTTGTAATTAATATTTGGTATATTTGGATTTCAAAATTTGTTTTTCTTATACACGTTAGGAATTTACCATCCTAAAGTTGACCTAATTAGCCAACTTTCCTTGGTTATATACCATTTGGCAGGTGTTTTTGGTAAAAACAAACAGAACTGATTACCTTTTTCATTCCCTGGTTTTTATTCCTGCTTAAATCAATAAAACATAGGTTCTACATGCCCCTATAACATTCAAGTGTTCCAAAAATAGGTAAAAGAAATTAATAAATACATATATTTTATGAATATTTTGTGGAGAAAGACTCAGAAAGATTTGGGGAACACTGAGGATGGGTGATACATCCAGGATTTCTTGTACTAATGCTTTTTCAAAATTACTTATAGTAATTTACACTAAATCCTTACAATTTTAATCAAAGGAAAGCTATCTGAGTGAAAAATTAAAGTTTATCTATAACCTTTTTATCTATTCTAAATAAAATTAGATGGTGAACTTAATGTTATGACATTTATGAAAATTTAGTTTCTATGAAAAACCAAAAAATGTATACATAATAAATAATTATAGGTCATCACAAACACACCTGATGTTTTAGTTTAAAGGTAGTCATGACTTTTAAAGGAAACAGTCACAGTATAAAAAAAAATCCTAATCTTCTAAAATTAGGTAATAAAATAATGTTTCTCCTGGAATGAAGGTGAATTCAGATATGTTTGAATAGCTTTTTCATATTCCAAAGCGTTTAAGGCATTTAATATATAATAGGTTGACCATACATATATTTTTTAACATCTTTATTGGAGTATATTGCTTTACAATGGTGTGTTAGTTTCTGCTTTATAACAAAGTGAATCCGCTATACATATACATATATCCCCATATCTCTTCCCTCTTGCATCTCCCTTCCTCCCACCATCCCTATCCTACCCCCTCTAGGTGATCACAAAGCGCCGAGCTGGACTCTAGGTCCATCCACCTCACTACAAATAACTCAATTTCGTTTCTTTTTATGGCTGAGTAATATTCCACTGTATTAAGATGTGTGCCACATCTTCTTTATCCATTCATCTGTCGATGGACACTTAAGTTGTTTCCATGTCCTGGCTATTGTCAGTAGAGCTGCAATGAACATTGTGGTACATGACAAAATCTTTTTGAATTTTGGCTTTCTCAGGGTATATGCCCAGTAGTGGGATTGCTGGGTCATATGGTAGTTCTATTTTTAGTTTTTTGAGGAACCTCCATACTGTTCTCCATAGTGGCTGTATCAATTTACATTCCCACCGACAGTGCAAGATGGTTCCCTTTTCTCCACACCCTCTCCAGCATTTATTGTTTGTAGATTTTTTGGTGATGGCCATTCTGACCGGTGTGAGATGATATCTCATGGTAGTTGCATTTCTCTAATGATTAATGATGCTGAGCATTCTTTCATGTGTTTGTTGGCAATCTGTATATCTTCTTTGGATAAATGTCTATGTAGGTCTTCTGCCCATTTTTGGACTGGGTTGTTTGTTTTTTGCTATTGAGCTGCATGAGCTGCTTGTATATTTTGGAGATTAATCCTTTGCCAGTTGCTTCGTTTGCAAATATTTTCTCTCGTTCTAAGGGTTGTCTTTTCGTCTTGTTTATGGTTTCCTTTCCTGTACAAAAGCTTTTAAGTTTCATTAGGTCCCATTTGTTTATTTTTGTTTTTATTTCCATTTCTCTAGGAGATGGGTCAAAAAGGATCTTGCTGTGATTTATGTCATAGAGTGTTCTGCCTATGTTTTCCTCTAAGAGTTTGATAGTGTCTGGCCTTACATTTAGGTCTTTAACCCATTTTGAGTTTATTCTTGTGTGTGGTGTTAGGGAGTGTTCTAATTTCATTCTTTTACATGTAGCTGTTCACTTTTCCCAGCACCACTTACTAAAGGGACTGTCTTTTCTCCATTGTATATCCTTGCCTCCTTTGTCATAGATTAGTTGACCATAGGTGCATGGATTTATCTCTGGATTTTCTATCCTGTTCCATTGATCTATATTTCTGTTTTTGTGCCAGTACCATACTCTCTTGATTGCTGTAGCCTTGTAGTATAGTCTGAAGTCAGGGAGCCCTATTCCTCCAGCTCCATTTTTTTTTTTCTCAAGATTGCTTTGGCTATTCGGGGTCTTTTGTGTTTCCATACAAATTGTGAAATTTTTTGTTCTCGTTCTGTAAAAAATGCCAGTGGTAGTTTGATAGGGATTGCATTGAATCTGTAGATTGCTTTGGGTAGTAGAGTCATTTTCACAATGTTGATTCTTCCAATCCAAGAACATGGTATATCTCTCCATCTATTTGTATCATCTTTAATTTCTTTCATCAGTGTCTTATAATTTTCTGCATACAGGTCTTTTGTCTCCTTAGGTAGGTTTATTCCTAGATATTTTATTCTTTTTGTTGCAATGGTAAATGGGAGTGTTTTCTTAATTTCACTTTCAGATTTTTCATCATTAGTGTATGCAAGAGATTTCTGTGCATTAATTTTGTATCCTGCTACTTTACCAAATTCATTGATTAGCTCTAGTTGTTTTCTGGGAGCATCTTCACAATTTTCCATGTATAAGTATCATGTCATCTGCAAACAGGGACAGCTTTACTTCTTATTTTCTGATTTGGATTCCTTTTATTTCTTTTTCTTCTCTGATTGCTGTGGCTAAAACTTCCAAAACTATGTTGAATAATAGTGGTGAGAGTGGACAACCTTGTCTTGTTCCTGATCTTAGAGGAAATGTTTTCAGTTTTTCACCATTAAGAATGATGTTGGCTGTGGGTTTGTCATACATGACCTTTATTATGTTGAGGTAAGTTCCCTCTATGCCTACTTTCTGGAGGGTTTTTATCATAAAAGGGTGTTGAATTTTGTCGAAAGATTTCTCTGCATCTATTGAGATGATCAAATGGTTTTCTCCTTCAGTTTATTAATATGGTTTATCACATTGATTGATTTGCATATATTGAAGAATCCCTGCACTCCTGGGATTAACCCCACTTGATCATGGTGTATGATCCTTTTAATGTACTGTTGGATTCTGTTTGCTAGTATTTTGTTGAGGATTTTTGCATCTATGTTCATCAGTGATATTGGCTTGTAGTTTTCTTTCTTTGTGACATCTTTGTCTGGTTTTGGTATCAGGGTGATGGTGGGTGCATTTCTAAGAATTTGTCCATTTCTTCCAGGTTTTCCATTTTATTGGCATATAGTTGCTTGTAGTAATCTCTCAAGATCCTTTGTATTTCTGCAGTGTCAGTTGTTACTTCTCCTTTTTCGTTTCTAATTCTATTGATTTGAGTCTTTCCCTTTTTTTCTTGATGAGTCTGGCTGATGGTTTATCAATTTTGTTTATCTTCTCAAAGAACCAGCCTTTATTTTTATTGATCTTTGCTATAGTTTCTTTCATTTCTTTTTCATTTATTTCTGCTCTGATCTTTATGATTTCTTTCCTTCTGCTAACTTTGGGATTTTTTTGTTCTTCTTTCTCTAATTGCTTTAGGGGTAAGGTTAGGTTGTTTATTTGAGATGTTTCTTCTTTCTTAAGATAGGATTGTATTGCTATAAACTTCCCTCTTAGAACTGCTTTTGCTGCATCCCGTAGGTTTTGGGTCGTCGTGTTTTCATTGTCATTTGTTTCTAGGTATTTTTTGATTTCCTCTTTGATTTTTTCAATGATCTCTTGGTTAGTAAGTAGTTTTTTTTTTAGCTTCCATGTGTTTGTAGTTTTTACAGATTTCTTTTCCTGTAGTTGTTATCTAGTCTTATAGTGCTGTGATTGGAAAAGATACTTGATACAATTTCAATTTTCTTAAATTTACCAAGGCTTGATTTGTGACCCAAGATATGATCTATCCTGGAGAATGTTCCATGAGCACTTGAGGAGAAACACAATTCTGTTGTTTTTGGATGGACTGTCCTATAAATATCAAGTCCATCTTGTTTAATGTGTCTTTTAAAGCTTGTGTTTCCTTATTTATTTTCATATTGGATGATCTGTCCATTGGTGAAAGCGGGGTGTTAAAGTCACCTACTATGATTGTATTACTGTTGATTTCCCCTTTTATGGCTGTTAGTATTTGCCTTATGTATTGAGGTGCTCCTGTGTTGGGTGCATAAATATTTGCAATTGTTACATCTTCTTGGATTGATCCCTTGATCGTTACGTAGTGTCCTTCTTTGTTTCTTGTAATCGTCTTTGTTTTAAAGTCTATTTTGTCTGATATGAGAATTGCTACTCCAGCTTTCTTCTGATTTCCATTTGCATGGAATATCTTTTTCCATCCCCTTACTTTCAGTCTGTATGTGTCCCTAGCTCTGAAGTGGGTCTCTTGTAAACAGCATATATACGGGTCTTGTTTTTGTATCCATTTAACCAGTCTATGTCTTTTGGTTGGAGCATTTAATCCATTTACATTTTAGGTAATTATCGGTATGTATGTTCCTATGACCATTTTCTTACTTGTTTTGGGTTTGTTATTGTAGGTCTTTTCCTTCTCTTGTGTTTCCTGCCTAGAGAAGTTTCTTTAGCATTTCTTTTAAAGCTGGTTTGTTGGTGTTGAATTCTCTTAGCTTTTGCTTGTCTGGAAAGGTTTTAATTTCTCTGTCAATGCTGAATGAGATCCTTGCTGGGTAGAGTAATCTTGGTTATAGGTTTTTCCCCCTTCATCACTTTAAATATTTCCTGCCACGACTGTCCTCAATTCTTTTCATTCTTTTTTCTTTATTCTGCTCTGCAGTAGTTATTTCCACTTTTTTATCTTCACGGTTACTTATCCGTTCTTCTGCCTCAGTTATTTTGCTATTGACCCCTTCTAGAGAAGTTTTAATTTCATTTATTGTGTTGTTCATCACTGTTTGTTTGCTCTTTCGTTCTTCTAGGTCCTTGTTAAATGTTTCTTGTATTTTCTCCACTCTATTTCCAAGATTTTGCATCATCTTTACTTTCATTATTCTGAATTCTTTTTCAGGTAGACTGCCTATTTCCTCTTCATTTGTTAGGTCTGGTGGGTTTTTACCGTGCTTCTTCATCTGTGTGTTTCTCTGTCTTCTCATTTTGCTTAACTTACTGTGTTTGGGGTCTCCTTTTCACAGGCTGCAGGTTCGTAGTCCCGTTGTTTTTGGTGTCTGCCTCCAATGGCTAAGGTTGGTTCAGTGGGTTGTGTAGGCTTCCTGGTGGAGGGGACTAGTGCCTGTGTTCTGGTGGATGAGGCTGGATCTTGTCTTTTTGGTGAGCTGGTCCACGTCTGGTGGTGTGTTTTGGGGTGTCTGTGGCCTTATTATGATTTTAGGCAGCCTCTCTGCTAATGGTTGGGGTGTGTTCCTGTCTTGCTAATTGTTTGGCTTAGGGTGTCCAGCACTGTAGCTTGCTGGTCGTTGAGTGGAGCTGGGTCTTGGCATTGAGATGGAGCTCTCTGGGAGATTTTTGCCTTTTGATGTTACGTGGAGCTGGGAGGTCTCTTGTGGACCAGTGTCCTGAAGTTGGCTCTCTGACCTCAGAGGCACAGGCCTGACACCTGGCTGGAGTACCAAGAGCCTGTCATCCACAAAGCTCAGAATAAAAGGGAGAAAAAAAAGAAAGAGAGAAAGAAGAAGATAAAATAAAGTTATTAAAATAAAAAGTAAACAATAATTATTTTTTTTAAATTTTTAAGTAATTTTTTAAAAAAAAGAAAGAAGAGTGCAACCAAACCAAAAAATAAATCTACCAAGGATAACAAGCACTGAAAACTATACTAAAAAAAGAAAAAAAAAAAAAAGGACAGAACCCTAGGACACATGGTAAAAGCAAAGCTATACAGACAAAATCACACACAGAAGCATACACATACACACTCACAAAAAGAGAAAAAGGGAAATATATATATATATCTTTGCTCCCAAAGTCCACCTCCTCAATTTGGGATGATTACTTGTCTATTCAGGTATTCCAGAGATGCAGGTACATCAAGTTGATGGTGGATCTTTAATCTGCTGTTCCTGAGGCAGCTGGGAGAGATATCTCTTCTTTGTTCGCACAGCTCCTGGGTTTCAGCTTTGGATTTGACCCCGCCTCTGCGTATAGGTCGCCTGAGGGCGTCTGCTCTTCGCTCAGACAGGCCGGGGTTAAAGGACCTCTGACTCGGGGGCTCTGGCTCCCTCAGGCGGGGGGGGGGGGGAGGGAGGGGTATGGAGGCGGGGCGAGCCTGCGGCGGCAGAGGCCGGTGTGACGTTGCACCAGCCTGAGGTGCGCCGTGCGTCCTCCCGGGGAGGTTGTCCCTTGGTGACAGGACCCTGGCAGTGGCAGGCTGCACAGGCTCCCGGGAGGAGAGGTGTAGAGAGTGACCTGGGCTCGCACACAGGCTTCTTGCTGGCGGCAGCAGTGGCCTTAGTGTCTCATGCCCGTCTCTGGAGTCTGTGCTGACAGCCGCGGCTCGCGCACGTCTCTGGAGCTCCTTTACGCGGTGCCCTTAATCCCCTCTCCTCGCGCCCCAGGAAGCAAAGAGGGAAGAAAAGGTCTCTTGCCTCTTCGGCAGCTCCAGACTTCTCCCGGACTCCCTCCCGGCCAGCC